>NC_086009.1:692500-785000 GCF_030014385.1 Trichomycterus rosablanca | reverse complement strand
CCACAGACGTACTTTAAAGTCTTGTGAGAAGCTTCTCAGAAGTTCTAGCCTAGTGTTTGTTTTTTTAACCCAAACCTTTCCGACGGTGCGTCAGGATCAGAGCGTTCCTGATGGAAGTCCACCAAACAGAATCTCCTGTCCGTCCAGATCTAGTCATATCCGAGTCCCGGATTTGAACCCGGATCTCTGTGTCCTCTCTCTTATGTTTTTGTGTCCTGTCCTGCCTCCTAATGCACTAATCCTCCAATCATCTTCCTTCCTTCTCTCGCCGTGTCTTATCCCGTCTGCAGGAACCGAACCCAACAGCACGAGGTTCTATAGGGACACACCACCTACAATCATCTATACATTTATATATGTCATGTAATGAAACATAATCACAATACAGTGTGTGTGTGTGTGTGTGTGTGTGTGTGTGTGTGTAAGGGGGGGTCCTGCTATTCTTAAACATTTCTGCCAGATTGTGTGTTTATAATGTTTACATCTGTATATTTGGGGGTGGGTGGTATTTTGGACATATCCATATATTTATGGTGGGGGGGGGGGGTGGGGGGGGGTTTGTATTGTGATTACACTTTTGCTGTATCATGATTAGCGTTGGAGACGCCCCTGGCCCGATCCGGACCCAAACACTCGCTCATACGAGGTGTTTTTATCTGATCTTGTGTATTTTTTACAGTATTTCGATCCTCAGACACAAACACACAAATAAAAGTTTATTTATTAAATCTTCATTTATTAATAAATCACAGTTTAAACTGTGTGTGTTTTACAAACAATGATGGTACACCATAACAAACTGTATAAATATGAAACTATTCAGCCACATGTCAAAAAAAAACACACAAACTCCCAAAAAAGCTTTGGATCAAACCGAGGAACTGACCGACCGCCTGGACCGACCGGACAGACGGACGAGATGCTGCGACACTTCATGACGTTTCCATGTTCTCATGAGTCAGATATGGAGTGTGAGTGCTGGTGTAAAGTACAACCTACAGCTGCCTGGCATTATTCACACCACTCACTCAACACACTCGCACTTAACACTCGCACACGGCCAGAAACACTCACACACACTCTCAACACTCGCACTCAACTCACAGCTGGAAACATACACACAACACATGGCCAGAAACACTCGCACGCTCAACATTCGCACTCTCAACACTCACATTCTCATCACACTCAACACTCGCACACAACACTCACCACATGGCCGGAAACACTCGTGCTCAACAATCGCACACACTCACACAGGGCCAGAAACACTCACACACTTACTCAACATTCGTACTCTCAACACTTGCACACGGCCAGAAAAACACAGAAACACTTGAACTAAACACACGTATGCGGCCAGAAACACTTACTCAACACTCTCATAACCGTCAACACTCGCACTCAACTCACAGCCGGAAACATACACTCAACACATGGCCAAAAAAATTGCACACTCAACACACTCACATTCTCATCACGCTCAACACCTGCACTATCAACACACACACACACACACCCGGAAACATACACTCAACATGGTCAGAAACACTCACACTTACCCACTCACACTCAACCCACACACAGCTCACAGGCGGGAACAACGCCAAGCATGGCATCTAAATGTAAACGCTGTTATTGACGCGGATGCGTCATGATCAGTAATAATGATAATAAAATAATGTTTTCCGATTGGACAGAAGAAACCTGAGTAAATCTTTTAAATGTGGCACCTGTAGGTTCATCCATACGCTGATCAAACGCAGCTGATCTTTAATTCTGGTTCCTTTATGCTGTCAGAAGGAATCGATGGATCAATACGTGGAGTGACTGAGACCGTGGAGTGGGAGACGTGGGAGACGTGCGAGAATTTATCCTAGTTTTAATTAAAGCTGCAGTACGTAACTTTTCCTTTTGCATTTAAAAGACGGCAAACATTCAGAAATATTGAATACATAATATATATAAAACAGGGTACTCTGGTGGCACAGCGGTAAAATACACCAGCCCACCACTGCTGAGATCTGAGGACTCAGGGTTCCAATCTCAGCGGTGCTATCAGCCAGGCAGGCATCTGCATGGACATGATTGGCTAGTGTCCGAGAGAGGGAGTGGTCGAAACAGCCTAGTCATTGGGAGGTGCAACTGTCAGTGCGCTCTCAGTGCTGGTCCCAAACCCAGAGAGAAAAAGGATGGTTGTGCCAGGGAGGGCATCCGGCATAAAACCTGTGCCAGGTACAAATTATTTAGATTATTATCAAAACATAGGAGGAGAAACAGGATCACCAGCAGTACATTATTAAACTTAACAGATTTAATCTGTTTGATTCATTTATATAATTTAGATCTGCTCGGGTGGCACAGCGGCCTATCGAGACACGACTGACCGCGCAGCCCCTCGATGGACTGCTGCCCCGTCCTGGGCGTTAAGCGGTAAGTGTTTCCTAGGCAGACATCCCAGTCGTGTGTTTGTGACTGAAATGAGCCACGAGCGTCACGTTGAGATTGAATCAGTGCTGTCCGAACACACGTCGTTCTCACGGCTGTTTACTAACAAACTAAATAGCAAAAATAATTAAAATAATGAAGCTTTTTTTTTATTTTCGTTGGTTTACATCATTTATGTTTTTTAGCCCATTTTTTTGGCAAAGAGCTGAGGAACAAAAGTAAATATAACTTATTAATATTTATATTTAAACTAAACCTAATAATATTTAAATGTTGATTATATTTCTTCTTAGCGATTTGGGCCTCAGAGCACCAGAGGAGAAGTAAAATAAAAAACCCTGGTGCACGTGGGGCAGTAAAATAATTTTAGGTTGTGTATTTTCTGCTTGTTTCGTAACGTGTGTATGTGTGTGTGTGTCTTTGAGGCGCCGGAGTGTGTGTACGAGGTGCTGAGCGAGGTAGGTCAGGCAGTGGTTGAAGTCCCGGGCGTGTCCTCTGTCCAAGGACATAAATCTGACTCGAGTGGTGGTGGTGTAACATGGTGTAACACGGTACGGTGATGTAACAGAGGCTTTGTAACCAGATCCTACAGTAACAGCGTCTCCAGCAGCAAAAACAAAGTGCTCGGTGAAAGACTTCCTGCCCACAGCTGAGCTCTAAAATGAGCAGCAAGTTCTAGAACGGACGGAGCTTCTGGAACAGGTTCCGTCCTGATTGGATCAGACCAGACCCGAATCTTTGGCCATCTTGTAGAAGATTCCTTTTTTGGCGATGAGGTTGGACGGAAAGTCGAACTCGACCATCTGACCTTTATCTAGAACCAACACCCTGAGAGAGAGAGAGACACACACACGGCCTTACATCGTCTGTACATGATAGTGTGTGTGTACCTGGTATAATCCATGATGGTGTGTGTGTGTGTGTGTGTGTGTGTGTGTACCTGGTATAATCCATGATGGTGTGTGTGTGTGTGTGTGTGTGTGTGTGTGTGTGTGTGTGTGTGTACCTGGTATAATCCATGATGGTGTGTGTGTGTGTGTGTGTGTGTGTGTGTGTACCTGGTATAATCCATGATGGTGTTGAGGCGGTGGGCGATGGTCAGTACTGTACACTGGGAGAACTGAGTGCGGATGGTGGATTGGATCAGCTCGTCCGTTTCCAAGTCAACAGCAGCCGTGGCTTCATCCAGAACCAGAATCTTCGTCTTTCTCAACAGAGCTCGAGCTAAACACACCAGCTGCCTCTGACCCAGACTGTAACACACACACACACACACACACACACACACACACACACACACACACACACACACACACACAGTCAGAGCTCCGTCCTGGTGGAAGCTGCTGCTGCTGCTGGTGCTGGTGGAGATGATGAGAAGGTACCTGAGGTTCTCTCCTCCTTCTGAACACTCGTGGTTCAGTTTCTCCTGAAGACCAGACACGAAGCTTTTGAGATGAGCCAGTTCCAGAGCTCTCCACACCTCCTCGTCAGAGTAACCATCAAACGGGTCCAGGTTCATCCTCAGAGAGCCTGAGAAGAGCACCGGGTCCTGCACACACACACACACACACACACACACACACACACACACACACACACACACACACAGTGTATACACACACTTGTTCTTGGAGGTGGTTGTTGTCTGTGTTGTTTACATTCGTCCTGTTATACATCACAGGCATGCAAGCAAGGGCCCTGCATTTCCCAAACACAAACAGGGCAGACTCCTGTGCTAAACTACTATGCAGTTCTGCACTTTGGCGGTTCAGAGCCCGCTGACGTCCAGCGTGAAGCAGGTCAGTGATTGTGTGTGTCTGTGTACCTGTGGGATGATGGTGATACGTGAGCGGAGTTCGTGCAGGCCGAGCTCGGCGATGTTCACCCCGTCGACACGGATCTCCCCCTGCGCCGCCTCGATGATCCGGAACAGCCCGAGGGTGAGGGACGACTTCCCTGCTCCGGTCCGACCCACGATCCCCACCTGCAGCACGCAAGCAAACAGAGTTCGGTCAGCGCCGTTTACTGACTGATCAGAGGGTCGCAGGTTCTAATCCTGGAGCTCGCTCACCTTTTCTCCGCCCTCGATGGTGACGCTGATGTCGTGAATAGCCAGCGCCAGATCTTCTCGGTACCTCAGTCCGAAGTTCTGCATCTCGATGCGGCCAACGGTGGGCCAGCCGGCGGGAAGCGAGCTTTTCTCCAGCTTCCATTCAGCCTGAGGACACACACACACACACACACACACACACACACACACACACACACACACACACAATCAAGGCACTGTAAGAATTCAAGAGGTTAGAATCCAAATCAAGGGATCCCCGATCGTCCTACCGACCTCCTTCTCCGTGTCCGAGTACTCCTTCACCTTCTCCACCGCCACGATGTTGGTCTCCAGCTCCGACGACATTCTCACCAGCCAGTTCAGAGACGCCGTGACCTGCACACGCACCACACACACACACACACACACACACACACACACACACACACACACACACACACACACACACGGTGAGAATGCACAACCCCCTTCCCATCACAAGCTCAGAAGAACAGAACGCGGTGAGGAGGAGGTCCGGACCTGCAGAGCGTACGAGATGGACAGTCCCATAATCCCTGAGCTCAGACTGTCTCTGGACATCACGGCGAAAAGGGCAGCGAACGTCACTATGCAGTTCCCTACGCACTCCAGCCTCACCGCTAACCACCTGCACACACACACACACACACACACAGATTAAAAACATATACTGATGAGCCAAAACTCCCACCAAAATTATGCTCTTTTTTTTTTTTTTTTTTTTTTTTAAAGATAATCTAGACGAGCTTGCTCATGCTGAAACAGGTAAGAGCCTTCCCTAAACTGTTGCTGCAAGGTTGGAAGCCTGTAATTTCCTTTATATAAATGATTTATTACACCCGTTAGCAACTGTTGTGGCTGAAACACATGAATTCAATCATTGCAAGGGGCGTCCCCACTGATGGTTACTCTAATCTGACCACATTTTTCAGTAACAAGTAATCTAACGCGTTACTATTTCCAATCCAGTAATCAGATTAAAGTTACTTATCCAAGTTACTGTGCGTTACTATTTTTGTCATTTTCCTTAGTGAAAAGATATTTTTGCTTTCTTCTTGGCAGGGGCGGAGCCAGGGGGTGGCCAGTGGTTGCCATGACCACCATAAAGTAATCTTCGGCCACCCCTCTGGCCCCCCACCACCGCTTTGCCGGCAATTTTTTTGCGGAAGCATTTCTGCAGGCAGGAGCAGCGCACCTCAGATGAGTAGTTCTTCACCAAAACAGTGCAGTAATACACTCAACATAAATGTCAACCACCAACACAATTACAGAAGTACAGTAGAACTATTTAGTAGTATTCGTGGCGCGATACGAGTAAAAGCGCCAGCTGGCTCTGCGCATTCCAGTGTTGCCAGATTGGGCGATTATCCGCCAAATTGGGCGGATTTTGTTGGAAAACAATTTAATAGCAGGTAAATAACACTTCTATTTAAAAGAAAATCTTCCGTTTTAAGAAGCTCCAGCATTGTAGAAGGCTATTAAAAGTAAAGTCAATTTTGTTTTCCATGCATTCACACTAGCATGTTCTGGGATTCAATTGAGTCTCATCAGTACACACAAGTTGGCAGCCAAATGATAAAGTATTGCAAAGGAATATCTTTGAAATATTCCACATTATATAAATAATAAAGTAACTTGTAATCTAACTTAGTTACTTTTAAAATCAAGTAATCCATAAAGTAACTAAGTTACTTTTTAAAGGAGTAATCAGTAATCAGTAATCAGATTACTTTTTCAAGGTAACTATGCCATCACTGGGCGTCCCAATACTTTTGTCCATATAGTGTATTATGGGGGTGGTCATAATATTTTGGCTGATCATTGTAACTGAATATGTATTTTCACCTGTTAGCAACAATACTGGGGAAGTACGCTTTCTGGTTGTGATCCACACGTCTGTCGCTCTCCCCGATGAAGCGCTGCTGCACCCCGAACGCCCGGATCACGCTGGTGCCCAGAAGCGTTTCGTTAAAGTGCGTGTACACGGGCGAGCGGCTCACCGACTCCAGACGCTTCAGCTGCCGAGACGAGGCCACGTAGAAACGCTGAAACAACACACACACACACACACACACACACACATTTATTATTACAGTAGGCGTGGGATAGATCGATTATTATCATCATGTTATTTTAATAAGACGCCTTCTAACGCTCTGAGATCCTCCCTCACCTGTACGAAGAAGTAAAGCAGGCCCAGCGGGGGGATGATGATGGCTACGAGGGGCGTGGCGATCAGGATGACCGTGCAGGAGCCCAGCACGTTGAACAAAGAGCCCATGAACATGCGGATGATGCTGGGGATGACCGAGTCGATGGTGTCCGTCTCCTTGGAGAAGCGATTGACCAGGTTCCCGCTCGGTGTGCGCTCGAAAAACGACATGGGTGAGCGCAGCACGTCGTGCAGCATGGTCTGGTGGAGGTAGCGCGAAGCCAGAATCCCACCGAGGGACACGGCGATGGAGTACCAGAAGACCGAGATGCCTGCGGGGGAGGAAGGAACGGGGTCAGGTCAACATGTACGAGGCAGGGGTTCAGAGAGAGCACATAGAAATATAATAGAAATATAACAGAAATATAATAGAAATAATCCCTAAAGCTCAGAAAGGGTTTCACCTTGTGAGAGTCCGAGCGCCCCGTACACCCCCAGTCTCATGTCCCGGGTGGGCTGAGTGCCGTTAACGACGGGATCGTCCGTCCACAAGCTCAGCCAATAGTTGGAACCCAGAGACGCCACATGATGAACCAGGAAGAGGAAAATACTGATCACGGAGAGGAACACGCCGATGGCCTTCATGTACTCCCAAAATACAGCCAGTTTCACCTGGAACACACACGCACACGCACACACAGAGCACCTTAAATAAAACCCTAAAAATCATACAGGGACTCAAATGTATTTACAATGTGTCAAAAAAAATAAATAAATAAATAAATAAAAGACTCAAAATAAAGAAAGAAATGAAATATAGATATAAAAATTAACTCTATTTGATTAAGTAATAATAAAAAATAAACTACAAATTTAATTACTAATAATTAAATTAACAAATAAACAAAAACTCAAATAAATATATAAACTCCAAAAAAATAAACAAACTAAATAAATATTAACTCAATATAATTAAATAATAAAAATAATTAACCTAAAATTAAAACTTATTTAATACCTCAAATAAATAAACAAACTAAATAAAAACTCTAATTAAATAAAAATAAAATGAATCAAATTAATTTAATTTCAAATAAATAAACTAATACTCAAAATAAATAATGTAATTAATATATAAAATAAAATAAAAAAAACAAATAAATAAAAAACTAAAAAATTAATAAATAACTCTATATAATCAAATAATAATAAAACTAAAATTAATGTAATTAATATCTCAAATAAATAAGAAAAACTTAATTAAACAAATAAAGAAATAAGCCCCAAACCCCTAAAAAAAATCAGTTAGGGACATTTACAAGGTCAAAACAAAAAACCTTAAATAATAATCAAAATAAACATTCCATTATAAACCAGAGTTTAATATTATAGTGTGTGAGTGCGTGTGTGTGTGTGTGTGTGTGTGTGTGTGTGTGTGTGTGTGTGTGTATATACTCACCCTGCCCGTGTTGGCTTTATCTGCCTCGGTCAGTTTGGCAGCTTCTGCAGATTTGGGTTTTGTTTCTTTGGTAACGTTACCATCGACATTCGGCTTCACTCCACCTACCGCATTCAGCGACACCTGACTTTGTCTAGCGAGAGCGAGAGAGAGAGAGAGCGAGAGAGAGAGAGAGAGAGAGAGAGACAGACAGACAGACAGACAGACAGACACACACACACACACACATATATATATATACATAAATGTGAAGGACTTAGAGTTATTATCAAAATAAATCAGCAGTGCTGCAATGAATCTGAAAATCCTTTCATGTTTAATACGTATAATGTGGACACCAGCTCACCTGTGCAGAGCTGCTGGTCCTCCATTCTCCAGAAGTTTGTGAGCTGTTGGATCTGTACCATAGAGAAAATGATCAATCACACAGAGTAAAAACATCAAACACAGCCTTCATATCTGGGCTCGAACACCAGCTCCTCTGTGCAGGGATCTTTGGGGGGGTAAAAGGACGACCCAGGAACGTGGGACTGAAAGGTGCGTCCATGACCCTCACCTCCGCCCGTCTCGCTCTCCTCTTCCTGTTCGGTGTTGGTGTGGGTGCGCAGGAATTCGGCGAAGGCGGCGTGTCTGTTCAGCAGCTCGGTGTAGGACCCCGCCTCTCTGATCTGGCCGTCCTCCATCACCAGGATGAGGTCTGCCTGCGGCAGGAAGCTCAGCCCGTGGGTCACCAGCACGCGGGTCTGAGAGGAGAACAGACGTCAGTGTTTTATTATTACAGTGCCAAAAATATACAGACGCCACCTCGAGAGATACAGAGGAATACATTATCACGTCTAGCTTCACTTTCATGATGTAAATAGTTGCTCAATGTCATCAGCGCACTAATCAAAACCCGTCAGGTGTTCCAGCCAGGCACCAAGGCCCTTCCCCAGTCTGTTGGAACCACACTGTCTCATGCAGTCCTCAAAATAAGACTGAAGACCTTCATCACCTCTTTATTAGGAGCATAAATGAGATCTTAGAACGTCTGTAAGGATTGAGATGTTCCAGCAGGGGTTCCAGCAGGTTCATGTTCTGCTCTTCTGTAGGATGCTCTGGACGTGAGCTGTAAATATAAACCCCATAGAGAAACCCTATAAAGAAATGAAGCTCTGGGAGGATTTTGGGGTGGACAGGGTGCACTCACGCGCCCCTGCAGCAGTCCCTGAGGCCCGATGACCTTCTCGAAGATGTGCTTCCCCACGTGAGCGTCCACGGCGGACAGCGGATCGTCCAGCAAGTACACGGCGCAGTCACAGAACACCGCCCGGGCCAGGCTCACCCTCTGCTTCTGACCTCCGGACAGATTCACACCCTACACACACAAACACACACACACACACACACACACACACAAGAATGTAGTATTAAATCCAAAATAAACACACACTCCGGTGCGTTAATACATGAGAAATTAGTGAGGATACCTTCTCTCCGATCTCAGTGTCGTCTCCTCCGGGCAGGATCTCCAGGTCTGGAAGGAGAGCGCAGGCCTCCAGAACCTTCTGGTAGCTGCTCTCGTTCTTCTGCTGTCCAAACACGATGTTCTCCCTCAGTGTGGCGTTCTGGATCCACGCCTGCTGGGGAACGTACGCCACCGAACCCTGGAGAGATCAGCATGTACTGTGTCCATTCTGAGAGTGACGGAACACTACAATATTTGTAATGAGAGTGAAGTGAAAGCTCAGAACTTTACCCTGACAGAAACGGATCCGTCCTGTCTGTGCATTTCACCCAGCAGAGCCGAGAGCAGAGAGGATTTCCCAGAACCCACCTGTCCTACTACCGCCACCAGAGCTCCCTCAGGAACCCTCACATTAATGCTACAGAGAACACAATGAACACAGAGAGAAAAACAGAACACAGAGAATACACAGAGAAAACAGATCACAGAACGAAAACAGCGAGAACACAAACAGAGAACACACACAAAGAGAAAAACAGAACACAGAACAAAGAACAGAGAAAATGGAACATAGAGAGAAAGAGGGTAAAAAAAAAAGTCAAATAAAGAACAAAAAAAAATTTTTTTAATAAAGAATTGAGTGGATTTTACAATAATGTTCAATTTGATTAAAATTCATTATAATATTTCTCATTAAATTATTTAAATAAACTTAACTGTCATTAATAATAATATAAAATTAAAAATAAATTACGATAAAGATGCAGATTTAATTCCTAAAATGAAATCCTTAATTTAATGGACGGGTTTTTGTTGTCGTTTATCTGAATTTGCTGTTCTTTAATTTTTCAGTACTTGGTAATAATTCTGATGAGAAACGATTCTTTATGAAGCCAGTATTCATCTTCATTACACAGTAATTATGATCATTTATTATCACAAACAATTAAATAAATTATAGTAATAAAACATTTCATTAAAATCATTAAAATAAATTGGGACAAGCTTTTAAACAGAGAATTTACAATCACTGTATTAGCTTTATTAGCATGTCCTGTGTGAACGTTTCTGGATTTGAGGCTTGTAGAGAACATACTAAACCGTAATAAATCATGAATACAGGTTTCATAAAAAAAAGCTACTGAAAATTGTTACGGTGAAATTTTTTTAATTTAATTATTATTGATTTATAAACAATTCGTTCAGAATCATCAGGCAGATCACAGAAGTGGAGTTCAGTCCCAGGCTGCATCCCAATCAAACTGCCGCTTCATGGACGTTTTATGAATCCACTGCTGCTGGCTTGTGGATTCTTTGAGAGTCGCACCACATTTCAGAGATTCGTGTTACACCCCATGTGTACCTCCACTACTCGGACAGCAGTGGGCGCTATTGTAAAGTGCCGAGAAGAAACCCTCTCTGACCTTGCCCCCCTCAGAGATGACCAATCGTGACCATCAGGTGGCTGGAGGGGGGGCAGCACTACTGAAATCGGACCCCCACCACAGTTTGACCAGTGGACGACTGACCCAATTCGGCCAATCAACACCACGCCCTCAGTGTAGAATCTGGACGCAGCCGGACTGAAAGCCAGAGACTGAAAACCACAGCGTGACGTGTCTAATCTTAGAGCTTTAACCCAATTAGCCCTGGTCAGTTCGCCCGACTGGACGGTCGTCTGGCCACCGCTGGAACATTCCAGACGTTTGAGCATGCACGGGTACCTGCCGAGCGAATCCTGGAGCGGCTGAAGATCTTACAGCTACAAGTGCAACATCAAGACGTAAACATCATCATATACAAATTCGAGCGCTGATCAGTTCAGTCACTGCTGAACTCACTGCTGCAGGCATGTGCTGATCTCAGCGATCCAGCTCGTATCTAATTTAGTCGTAGCCAGTTCCTCTTCCTCTGCTGGAGACCCCAATGGCATACGAGGAGGGTAAATTCTCCTGACACATGCACGGTTAGGCGCTTTGGGCTACTAACCAGGCCCCCCTACACAGCGTCCACTTTTAGTCCCGTCTTTTCCCACCCAGCAGACTAGTGGCCGATTTTATCTGCTGCACCGTCTGCACTGCCGATCGTGCCCGCTAGGGGGCGCCCATCTGACCGGCAGAGGAGCTGATATTCAAACTTGGAAAGTTCAGAATCCCAGCGCATCCCTTGGCGCAAGGCAGGAACTCCCTGGACTGGGGTCAATGCAGGGTTTGGACGTATCCAGTCCTGTCTGTGCTGACGCCTGGTCGACTGTCAGCACTGCCAAGATTCAAACCCGTGCTGCAGGATGCAAGAAAGGTTCTGAATAAGAAGATATGGGACACCTGACCATGAGCTCTTTGAACAACATATTCCAAAACCATGGAGTCGGAGTTAAATTGTGGCTCTAACAGGCTCCACTCCTCTGGAAAGGTAGTCAGGTGGCAAAAACACGCGAATTCTGTAATTAGACGAGATGTCCACACACTTTTGGTAACGTACGTGTGATATATTCTAACCGAGTATCAGCACATGCCAGCTATCATGTACATGCGTTCCGTTTAAGAGCGTGGGATCAGGACCACACCGTACCTCTTTAAAGTAGCAGAGTCGCCCTTAGACCAGCTGAACGTCCCGTCCGTGATCACGATGCTGTCGGGCGCTGAGATAAAGAGAAAAAGAACAACGATCATCTCAGCACTGAGGATCAAACCCAGTCCTGCACAGTCGCCTGCATTTACAGTGTTTCAGAAGTCCCACTCTCCTGCACTCGGTTCTACAACAGAGGAACTCCTTCAGAAGTCCTTCAGAAGTTCAGAGAAACCAAGAAACCGCGACCGCTCGACCAGCAGCTCGTCTTACAAAGACTTAAAAAGATCAAAGAGGGGTTAAAGATCAAAGAGCTGCGAGTGCATTTCAAAAGCAAGCGGCGACTCGAGGGTGCAGGAGGGAGATGATTTAGAATCCAGGACACACCACCATTCAGATTTATACACATCTACACACTATCTATAATATAATTACAGTAATTAATAAATAAAGTAAATAATTAAAGGTGCTTACATGTGAATCTGAAGTCTCCTTCAATTATATCAGATTCAGGCGCTTGTAATAAATCAGATTCTAACGATTCAAGAATATGAATCAACTCTCTGAATCTGAACCTGTTTCAAACGGTCATGCAAGAGTCCGATTCAGAATAAAACTTTTCATACTGAACAATCTTGAAATCGGCTGAATATGAATCAAACTCTGAATATGAAGAATCATGTAGGTGCCTGAATCTGAATCCAACTCCCTGAATCCAACTCCCTGAATCAAACTCCCTGAATCGAACAAATCAAACACCCTGTATCCAACTCCCTGAATCAAACTGCCTGAATCGAACAAATCAAACACCCTGTATCCAACTCCCTGAATCAAACTCCCTGAATCTGAATCAAACTCCTTGAATCCCAACAATGCAGAGTTTGTGCGAATCTGAATCAAACTCTCTGAATCTGAATCAAACTCTGTGAATCTGAACCAAATTCTGTGAATCAAACTCTGTGAATCTGAATCAAACTCTGTGAATCTGAATCAAACTCTGTGAATCAAACTCTCTATATCTGAATCAAACTCTGTGAATCAAACTCTCTATATCTGAATCAAACTCTGTGAATCAAACTCTCTATATCTGAATCAAACTGAGTCAAACTCTCTTTATCCGAACAATCAAGCAAGCGTCCGAATCTGAATCAAACTCTGTGAATCTGAACCAAATTCTGTGAATCAAACTCTGTGAATCTGAATCAAATTCTGTGAATCAAACTCTGTGAATCTGAATCAAACTCTGTGAATCTGAATCAAACTCTGTGAATCAAACTCTCTATATCTGAATCAAACTCTGTGAATCAAACTCTCTATATCTGAATCAAACTCTGTGAATCAAACTCTCTATATCTGAATCAAACTGAGTCAAACTCTCTTTATCCGAACAATCAAGCAAGCGTCCGAATCTGAATCAAACTCTCTGAATCAGAATCAAACTGAGTGAACCAAACTCTACGTATCTGTATCTGAACGATCGCGCCTGTAGAGCCTCTGAATCGGAGTGACGAATCTGTAACCATGACGATGACTTACAGCTGGCGATGGGTTTGCGGTCCACGCTGTTCTCCTCCAGCTCCTCGTGTGACAGAAACACACGCAGACGTTTCATGGACACACTCGCCTGACGGACAGAGAGCACATTCATCAGTCTGCTCTGGGTTCGACGCCCCTCGGTGTTGGGTGCGTGTTGCGGTTGCTGTGTACCTGCACCATGCTGCTGATCACCATGGGGAGCATGTTCAGGGGGAAGCGCAGGATGTTAAAGAGAGCCAGAGAGACGAAGGCCTTCTGCGCATCCAGGATGTTGTGTTCATCCACCATCACGTACACGGCGAACGTGGACAGCGCCACCTAGAGGAGGACAGAGAGAAAAATCGCTCACAGAATGCATGTGTTTGCAATTTGGCTATATCCAATTTCCTCTATGCGCAAGGTATGCAACAAGGGGGCACTTACTTAATCACAGCGGTGTAAACACTCACCAGGAAGGGGGCGCAGACCCAGGTGAAGGTGGACACGGCAGCCAGGTAGGCGGCCTTTTTCAGCACCCGCAGTTCACCCTCTCGTATCTGGGAGACTTTGTTATTGAAGGCCAGCTCCCAGGCGTACAGCTTCAGCACCTTGATTCCGTTCAGCACCTCGTTCATCAGCTTTATCCGGTTGTCCTTGCTCTTCATCTGCGCCACCTGAGAGGGCATCGGACGGGCGATCAGAAACGTCTACTCACACACACACACAAACCCACCCACCCTACGTCTAGTTCAGAAAGACTCCCTGTGAGGAAACGGAGCACGGAGCACAGGTAGAGTCTCTCACCTGGTAGGTTTTGGTTTTCATGGCAATAACTGCATTTACTGGAACCATCAGCACCATTACCGCCACTCCCGCCAGCACAGACGGACCCAAATTCTGCACAGAAAACAATACATACCACTCATTAAACGCGTTCCTCACTGGCCTGTAAGCAGCCCCAACACTGGCACACTACTGCTGCCGTCCAGGGTTCGAATCCCAGCTTAGCGTGGCTCTTACCTGCCAGAGGAAGTAAAGTGCCAGAATGACCTGGAGAGGAGCAGACCAGATCATGTTGATGTAGGTGATCAGGTCCATGAAGCGCTGGGCGTCTACAGACATCAGATTCACTATCTCCCCCACGGTAGAGGTTCGCCGGGCGGCGTTCGTGATCACCAAGGCCTGAAACACCCAACAAACCAGACTTACTTTGAGCTTTTGAGTGGCACGACCAGATCCATCGATGGCCAGGGCCCCAGGAGAGTCCAGGAGAGCCCGATTAGCGCTGCAATATCAGTAAAAGTACAACGTTCCTCAGTAAAATATCAAAAAGTGATTTAGTGCTCACCTTCCTGTAAATAGTGCCCACGATGGCTGTGCGCAGTCTCATGCCAGTCATGAAGCACACGTGGAAGTATTTCTGCAGGATGAGGGTCTGCACGCAGGTGCACACGAAGAGCAGAGCCGTGTAGAAGAAGCCGTGCCAGGAGGGGGCGCTGGAGTCGTTCACGAACTGGATCAGCAGCCTGTGAGGAGGTAAATGAATACGTGAAAATCAGGGCGACGAAGGAACCGCGTACACAAACCGGTACGCATCTGCCCACCGGTGTCAGCGCCCACCAGGCTGCATCACGTGCGTCATACTCGAGGCCGACGTCATTTCATGTGGCCCGTGAGAGATTAATAGACTTACGATTGTCTCCCACAATGCATGTTGATTTTGTGACCCGTGAAGTGACTGAATCCCGCCAGTAGATGACAGTGTTTCCACATCAGCGTTTAACTGAGGTGGTTTTCAAACAAGTGCTGTTGAGAAATACCTACAAATAATCCCAGAATGTCCAAGTAGAGACGAACTGATGCAAAAAGAAGAGAATTTAATGACGTTTGTGCTTCAAGAACAAAAAACGGAGCGTCTTTTGTGCTATGAGGCAGCATCGGTGGTAAAGCAGTCCAATACAGATATAAAATATAGATATACAATATGGATATACAATATAAATTTGGCATTTTGACACCAAACACGGAGCTAGGTGTGCTAAATTTAGCCTCCAATAAAAACAAATTGTCCAGGAATTAAAAAACAGACGCAACCGCAGCAGGATACGTCACAAACGGCACCATAATCGGTGAAATTTCAATTAAGTTTAACACCCCTGGTCTAGCAACCAGTAAAAAGGGACGCGGTTCTGTCGTGCAGCACTATCACGCCGGCAGGTTCACCTCAGGTCACCTAGAGCGTGTGAATTCGTAAGCGTACGCAGACGGACGCCGTTCAAAAGGTCACGACTGTTATTTAAGAAGCGAGACCTTCCCACGGAGTCTGGGCTCCACAAACACAACCCCGCTGAGCACTGAGCACAGAGCAAAAACACACACACACACACACACACACACACACACACACACACACACACACACACACACACACACAGCCAACCTGAGGATCACGGGCCCGGCGAACATCAGGACGTCGTGGATGATCTTGTAGACGGAGCTGACCAGGAAATACGGGCCGAAGGTTCCGCACAGAGCCAGGAGCAGCGACGCTTCCCGGTTCTTCTGAGGAGCTTTGGTGAGCAGGATCTCGGACTCCTCCGCCGGCTGCTCCTTCTTCTCGGGCTTGGCCGGGCGTTTGGGCGAGTACATGGCCGCCTCCACCGGCCTGAAAGAGGGAAAAACGAAGGTTTTATGTTCCGTATCACGTCAATTTCATTTACATTCGCAGCATTTAGCACAGACCATTATGACTGAATACAGTTTGAGCAATTGAGGGTTAAGAACCGTGCTCAGGGGCCCAACAGTGGTGGTGGTGGTGAGGCTTGAACCAGTAACCTTATGAGTACTAGGCTCAAAACACTGGGACAGGGCACAAGCCCATCGCTGGGCTTTGGACACCCCCCTACATCGGATAATGCCAATCGTGTCTGTGTAGAAGCCTGGCTGGCTGATAGCTATGTGCTGAGATTGTAACCCACATCTCAGCTTTAGTGGATTAGTGTTACAGGCCGCTGTGCCACCTGAGTGCCAACCTCACTTATTAACACATACAGGAGAATTAAAAGAGTGATTAAAGGGCGGTATGGTGGTGGTGTCGCCTCATAGCAAGAAGGGCCTGGGTTCGATTCCCTGGCCGGGAATGAATCAGACCCACCAATGAATGAATGACTTAGTCTGAGCTCTGGGTGAAATATGGAGGGAACAGCAAGAATACAGAGCAACAGATGAGCTACAGTCAGTGATTGAACATTCACAGTTCACCTGTATGGCCGGTGCTTATAAATAATAGGTGTTCCTAATAAAGTGCTCAGATCCTTCGGTCCGTTTTCAAATCTTTTCATTCTGACCGAGGTGAAAGGTCAGTCACACACAGCGATGTTTGCGCTGCCAGTAGCGCCCGGCGGTTCCTAAGCACGCAAAGGTTGCTGGGATATCGGCCCTAAAAGCAGCGAGCGCGGCGGTTCAGCGGTCCGGGACGAGAACCCTTCACACGACCTTCAGACACTAAACGATTTACCAGAGAACACATCTTATTATTCAGGTCTTTAGGACGTCCGGAATAGGAATTTCTGTATTGCTATGTGGTCAAAAGTATGTGGACACCTGTGCATGAGCCGTCTACACAGACATGTCTATAACTGAAGGGGAGGTGGTCGAAGCCTAGCAACGGATTGACGACCTGTCTAGTTTATTCCTGCCCTGCGTATTCCAGTGTACCTTTTCCCCCAATTTTCCTCACAAGTTAGTCATATCCATATCTCAATTGTATTTCACCTTCTGACACATGTGCAGCACCGACCGCTTCTGTTCACCTTCACCAGGGTTCATACGGAGACCCGTATTGCGCACGGAGAGTCACACACTGATCTCCATTATCCCCCGTCTCTGTGTAGCACCATTGATCAGCCAGCAGAGGTCGTAAGTGCAGCAGTTATAAAGAATCCCGATGGCCCTCCCTCTCTTGAATGAGTTCGATCGTTGTCCGTGTAGGCGCAGAGATGCCAGTACTGGTGGGGTAGCGTGTTTTACCGTTGCGCCAACCCAGCGCCCTTCGATTTGGTCTCTTACTCCACTTTCGGAAGATTTGTTTGCATGGGACCGTAAGCAGGAAAGAACCGGAAGGTTCCAGTCCCGACCAAACTGTGGTTCAAACTGTCAAATCATTGTCATATAAATAAATACAAATAAATAAATAAGTAATAATAATAAATCAGCTGATGACAGCAGCTCAACCCCATCACACACAACCACCCAATTTTACAACTAAACTTTGGGTACGATCACAAACAAAAACAATGACGAGAGGTTTCAAACCTTCTGCAGAACACCACGATGTAAATTTAAATAAAAAATAAATATTAAGAATAATAATCTCAAAACTCTAAAAGCTAAGAGCTTGGTTAGTCTCGAACCTTTTGACCAGGCTGCACTCGTGGTTCCAGCGGCGCACCAGCTGAGGTACGACGTTCTGCGATTCATCCTCAGGATTCAGGGACCACAGGTCCTTCTCCTCCAGCGGCCTTTTAAAGCCCTGCCTCATCAATCTGCAGCACAACATCAGAAAATAAACACAAACACCACGTGTTAGGCTCACGAACACAGAACATACGTCTTTAATTATAAATAATACAAGATATAAAGCAGACGCATTATTTACAACTAAACAGTGAGAGGTTTATCTGAGCACCCAGAGCAAAGCCAGACGGGCATGGAGGTGAGGATCAAACCCAGATGCCCAGGACTGATGTAGTGTGTGGCACCCACACTAGCTGCTGTATAGGACAGGGACTTGAGACCGTGGCAGCCTAGTGGGTCGAGATTGGGCTTTACATCGAAAGGCTGTGGATTTGGATCTGGGCTCTGACACGCAGGCACTGTTGGGCGCTTAGCAAGGCCCCTAACCTGACTTGACCCCAGCTTCCAATCCCAAAAAATCCCTTTATTATTATTAGTATTATTAAAATACTACGCGGGCCTGTGGTAGCCTAGTGGGTAGGGCTTTGGGCTATCAACCGGAAGATTGGCGGTTCAAATCCTGGCTCTGCTATGTAGCCACTGTTGGGTCCTTGAGCAAGGCCCTTAACCCTGTCTGCTCCAGGGGCGCCGTAAGTTGGCTGACCCTGCGCTCTGACCCCAGCTTCCAACACCAGCTGGGATATGCGAAGAAAGAATTTCATTGTACTGTACATCTGTATATGTATATATGACAAATAAAGGATATCTTTCTAAAAACATTTAATCGTGATGGATGTTCTGGAACAGGAGTGTGGGAACTTGCGAGTTCCAGTCTGAGCAGAGCCGCTGACCCGACCAGGCATCCACACAGACATCAAAAACAAATGGGTGTGTCTGAGGGAGAGAAGGTCAGACAGCGCCTCGTGCCGTTGCGATCGGGAGAAGGACATCACACAGAGCTTAGCGTGTCTCCCAGCACTGGCAGGTGATAAGAAGTGGTGCCAGATTGTGACCCGGCTCTTCATGATCAGAGGTTCACGACTGGGAATTGGAAATAGATTTGGGTATAAAGGGGGTCCAGCTGGATTAAACAAATCAATCAAACGATCACTTACTAAGAGCGGATTCAGCTTGGACAGGCAGAGCAGTCACATGAACACTTAATAATAATAATAATAATAATATTAATAATAAATCAGAGTGCTGAAGGTGGAGGGTGGAGGGAGGGGATTGTTGTGCAGGAACGCTCGATCTTGGCACTGAGAACAACGAGCTTCATTCTTTACTTTGCAGATTTGCTGGAGTTTAAGAGCCGGAACAACGAGCACACGAGGAAAAACAAAACAAAACAAAACAAAACACTCGGGTTTCTGCAGCAGGTTCAGGTCCACGCCCGTGTGTAAATAACATTTTATTCCTGCCCGGTTCCCAAACGCAGCTCCTCCGAGGCTGAGGAGAAAAACGAGCTCTGCTCTCTCTCACCGTGTGATCCACCAGAAGGTGATCCTGGAGAGGAAGCTCGCTCCGGATTCCGGACACGGATTCTGCTCAAACACAAGTACAGACGATCCGTTAACACACACACACACACACACACACTTATAACTACGGCTTCAAAAGCATTCTGCATCATGTGGGTATACAATTACTGACTAATTACTGACTACACGCTCAGGTTTATACGTCTGCACTCGCTGTGGCAATGCTTCAGGGTTTCAGGCAGAACCTTTGTGTCTGTGCCTTCACCTAATTCTGATGCCAAGCAGTCCTGAGTGGTGTTTAAGGTGGCACAGTGTGGCACTCTAATGGGCTTCGGTAAAGCCACGACCAGACGGATCAAGATGTGACCACAGCACGGGAAAACAGTCGATATAAGAACGCTCAGCTCACTGAGTGGCACCGTGCCACCCTCAAGACAAATGATAATAATTAAATAAATATAAACAGGCACATACACGTGAACTTTACCCGTCCACAAATGCCCCCTCGTGGAGGCTTTATGTTACATTTGGTAAACCACAGTGGGACCAGATTGCCAGAATTTGTATTAATTAATGATATTTCGTTATGTGTTGTCCGGGTTGCGGTAAAAATCATGGACAAAACATGGAAAAACAGAAACATCGGACCGCAGATGACTGGGGAAAAATTCTGTTTAATATTTGACAATGAAGCTTGAGTGTACGTGAGAAAACGACACGTGTTCACTAGCGACCTCGGACTTCCGATCCTCTTTAAATGTACAGAACACACTGCAAAATGAAGCCAGAGGCTCCGAACCAAAACATCACAGGGGTGAAAGGTGCCGTTATGAACTCACCAGGTCTCTGATTGTTTTGGAGAAGAAGGGAGGCTGGTCTGACAGACAGGACAGGATGAGCGAGATGAAGAGTAAAGCGTAGTAGGTGTAGAACGTGGTGTATCTGAAGACGTCGACGGTGTCCGGCTACAGAGACAAAAACAAAAACGGAGCACGGACGTTTAAACGTCACAGTTAGAATCTGTACCCCGTAGATCTTAATACCAATAAAAGTAAGAAATATCAACTGTGTTCCATGCAAAGAAGCTTCTGATTTACTTTCATTAAAGTCTACGTTCATGTTGTAGCTCACTATAGTCTCCTATGACTTGCTTTGGTTCCAAGGGCCTTGTCCAAGCTATGTAGAACCGGCCCCTGGCTTCGCTCCAGCTCGTGCCACCAAAGGTAAGCGCCTCAGGTATTACAGATCCACCCAAAACGAGCTCTGCATTCACGTCCGTCTGCGTCAGGTATAAACACGCTGGTGCATATTATCCGATTCCCCAGGTGTATCTTTACACCCCCTTAGAGTCATGCACTGCTCTCTATTAGTCACCGTCTCTGTGCAGTACCTTGACCAGCCAGAAGAGGCCGCCACTGCAGCAATAATCAGGATTCGTTTCAAAGCTCTCACCCGGGAAAGGCGCCTTACCGGTCGATAACACAGCACAGATTCAAACTACTTGACCACTGAGGGCTCTGTAGTGCACGGAGCAAAAAGTATTGGGACGCCCTTTATTATTATTATTATTATTAAATTCATGTGTTTCAGCCACGACAGTCTCCAACAGGTGTAATAAATCAGTGATATAAAGGAAATCATGTGTCCAACTTTGCAGCAACAGTTTAGGGAAGGCCCTCTCCTGTTCCTGTTTCCTGTTAAGAAAAGCTCCAGTGTCCTGCACAGAGCCCTGAGCTTAGCCCCATTCCACAGCTCTGGAATGAACTGAAACATTAACATCTAAACAGGCACAAATTCCCACACACAGACACGTTTATGTTTAGGTCAGGTGTGTATATATAAACAAACAACAGCATCACCTGATCTTCACTCGCCTCTATAACAGGGTTGGGTCGGTACTCGGTACACAGATTTTTGGAGGCTCGTTCTCACCTCGTGGAGCGCCTGTAGGATTTTGGAGCGAAACGTGACTGTTGCACAAACGACAGCGATGAGCCAGAAATTCAGCATCAAGCCCGAGGACTGGACTCCCTTAATCCGCTCGTACTGGATCAACAACGTCGCCAGAAGCTGTTAAACAAACACACACACACAATGTAAGTTAGAAAAACACACGTTTTATTCACTCCACAGGTTTATTCTCACTTAGGACCGCTGAGTAAAGGCGAGGCAAGTCTTCAATCATCGTCTGTAGACAGCACGAGACGTCTAGAGCAGCGGCCCCCGACCATCGGGCCACGGACCGGTACCGGAGTTCAAATGCACCAGCGGTTGCGTAAATCAGAACTCAAGCGGGTTCAAAACCAGCTGCAATGACCTGATCTTACAGCGGACGGTTGCACTAACCAGGCCTGCAGACTCGGGTGGCGCAGCGATAAAACACGCTAGCCCATCAGTGCTGACATTTCAAGGTTGCCAGTTCGAATCTCAGCTCTGTTATCAGCGGCCGGGCACCTTCACAGACCATGATCAGCTTGTCTAAGGAACTGCTGCAATTACAACCTCTGCTGGCCGATCGACGGTGCTGCACAGAATCCATGTGTGACTCTCCGTGTGCGATATGGTTTCCCTGAATGAACCCGCCTACTGCAGGTGAATAGAAGCGGTCGGTACTGCCCTCCTCGGTCAGGAGTGGAGGACTGCAACAGTAGAGGTGAAATATGGTAAGGGAATTGGATATGACTATGAGGTCAGGATAGCATGCGTGGCCTGAACCCCACAAATCCCTTCGGTCAGCATTCCCTTCAGATACTCACCATGGTTACGCCCAGGATGGTGGGACTGACCAGGTACACGGGCGCGCTCGGGAGTCCTCGTCCTCTTTCCCAGAAAGAGTAGAAAACATCTGACCAGCAGACGATCCACAGCAGGAACCCAGTGACCTACAGGGGAGGAGGAGAACGTTCAGATACGAAACATCATCCAGGCAGGAGATCTGGAGAGTAGCAGAAGTGTTGGGACGTCAGAAGTACTCACAGTTTTGGCTTTATTCAGGTGGCTCATGCATATGTACCCACAGTTGTGGTTTCTGAGGTACAGAAAGTAAAACGGAGCGATTAACCAGAGGTAGATACACGGGATCCAGACGAGGAGTGTGTTCTGGAAACATCGGGTCACATCGGGGACCTGCGCACGCCATGTCCGGTTCTCGTCCTAAACAAAATAAATAAACAAAGCAGATTAATGTAAACACACACACTAATAAAATATGATGTGGACTAATGACACTGACGCACTTAAACAGTAATTGAAAAAGCTTTTCATTTCTCACTCATCATGATAACAGAGCTGAGCTGAAACTAACGATTTGTGGCCGAGACTGTGAGATTACAGGTCTGAGTCTGAAGCCTCGAGTGGAAAACCTGAGCAAACACTCAGAGCCGCCGCTAGCTACCAGGTCATCAGAACGTAACCGAATTTACCTTCAGCGTCACTCATCAGCGCACAGAAACAAAGAACATTGTTAAAATCTGCTGGAACACAGAACTCTAGGAGAGAACATCACCAGCTTTATCGGTGGTTCTGGAACTGTGGTTGATGGTACACCGAGCACCTCGAGGAGGGACGACCATGAGAGCACAGTGTGTGCACAAATAAATACAAACCACTTTTACCAGAAAACAATCAAAACCTCATAGGAATGTGGCATTACAACATGACTGAAGGGATTACAAGACGAAAAAGCCAACTTGGATAAACCAGAGAGAATATCTGTATGGGCTTGGAGTGAGAGGTTCGGTTCGATTCGCTCCAGGGTCCGTTTGTTTGTTTGTTTTCTTTGCCGTCCAGCATCCAAATGCAAGGGCATCACCCTTCCTCCTGTCCTGCTCTTTTTTATAGTCCAGCTTTTACACCCATAAAGAACCACAGAGAAGATCCGCCTGGATTAATCTGAGCAGCCTAGAGGTTAAAGTACTGGACTAGTAATCAGATTGCCACGGCTGGGCCCTTGAGCAAGGCCCTTGATTGCTTAGACAGTATAATGTACCAGTACTGTAAGTCGCTTTGGATATAAGCGTCTCCTAAATGCTGAAATAGTAAATGTAATATAAATGTTTGAAGAGACAAATCTTTACATATGAAGATCTTTATAATGAAGTTCCTACATTCACGTCCTGCTAGCTGTCAGATATGTATATATATAATTTAAATGACATTACAGAAGTTTTTACACCAGCAGAACAATCATCTTAATCCCTGGAATTATATTTTAGATAAGCAGAGACAATTTTAATAGAAAATCCATCCTGGACTTTTACTGTTCAGTACTTACAGATAAGATCTTCCCTCCAAATGTGCATGTAAACCATGACTTCAACTACATGTCTAGTTTGTTTTGTTTTGACACAATTGAGACTTCTAAATACGCCAGAATACATTAACTTTATTTATTTATTAGTGCCAGAACTGAACATGAGTACATGTATGTACTATATTAAATGTATTACTAGTGTAGATATGCTGATGTAACACGAAATGTCATTCAGTCAAGACCTTCTGAAAGGTTAAACTCAAGCCTGCATGGGTATTTTTATTTATTCTGAATAAAACCCTCTATAATAAAGTGTAATTAAACAATTAATAAACAAACCTCGATGATTACAGAACAGCTTAATCATGACTGACGCAGCATTACAGCGGCTTGAGTTGCTAAGCTAACTAACTCATTAGTACAGTGACCGGGTTAGTTTTAAAAAGCTAAAAATGAGTTAAATAACAACACCTGAACTTAGAACACACAGACAGCAAATAAAAGAAAATAACATTTAAAAGCGAAAATGTGACGTTTTGAGTGTCAGTCACACGGCAGCCGGGTTCTGTAGTGTTCTGTAGTGTTAGGTCGTTAGCATTAGCATTAGCACACCGGTGTCTCAGCAGGAGAGATCAGACTGAACCTTAGCAACAATAAACAACACGATCTGATTAAAGTACCTGAATAAACTCACCCAGAACGGGTCGGACCCGTCCACGCTGCAGAAGTGATTAAAAGTCATGAGTGCAGGATGAATCGTGAGGGTTTATTAGAGAGAAAAGCTTTGGTTTCATTACTACACACAGCGCCTCACCGCTACTGCTGCTGCTATATATACACAAACACGCACTCACACAAAACGGGTGCGCACGGGTGCGCTCGCTTTGCTTTTCCCAGCTCTTCTCGGGTATAGCCACGCCCCTCTTTGGGAAGCGCCGCGCTCTGATTGGTCAGCTACGCGTCCCTTAAGAACATGCGGTTTGCACCAGAATGCGCTGGTGCTGAATTCAAATTCATGCAAAACAGAAAGTAAAACTAGTAAAAATGTAATTATGCGACAAATTAGCGGTTCGTTATTACATATTATTCTTCCTAAAGGTTGTAGGTGTTGGTGAAAATGTTTACAGAGCTTGAAATATTCCGTTATGCCATCGCAACACCGCATTGGTTCATCATTATACTGTAGATTAGATCACATTTTCAGCATTTAGCAGACGCTTTTATCCAAAGCGACATACAGTACATTGACAGTATACTGTCTAAGCAATTGAGGGTTAAGGGTCTTGCTCAAGGGCCCAACAGTAGCAACCTGTTAGTGGTGGGGCTTGAACCAGCAACCTTTGGATTACTAGTCTAGGGCCTTAACTACTAGGCCACAACTGTTATATTAGATTAGATTCAACTTAATTGTCATTGTGCAAAGTACAAGAACAGAGCCGATACAATACGGGAGCATCTAACCAGCAGTGCAAGATAAAGATTATTCACATATATCACAGTTAAAGTGCAGAAGTGACCAGATGAGTGAAATGATGAGACACAAGTTGAAGAATATTAATCAGATAAAGCTAAATGGACAGACTGTGAGTATAGACTAGTATATAATTACACAGTAATGAAAGGTGGATAAAAAAGTGGCTAATGAATGAGAATAGTGCATAAGTATAGCAGATAGCAGAAGTACTGTATACAATATGTGCATAGACTGTACTGTAGTTATAGTGCATAACTGCTAAACGTGCATACATTTATACCACACTTAACACTAAAATAACTATATATAATAAATACCCTGAGCTGGTAAAATCATGGGAAGCGTAAAAAGCTTCTTCTAAACTGTCTCATTAGAAGTCCATATTAACAAGAAGACCAGCCTGATTTTTTTCTCTCAGACAGCAGTGACCAGATTTTTACCAGATCTCTTAGATAGAAGACCTGCATGAGAACACTTCAGAAAATCGAAATATGCATTTTTTTGTCTTCTAAAAACTGTAAATCTCTCACGATGATCGTACTTTTATGACATGGATTCGGGATTTCAGCTTATTTCTCTTTTTTAAGCAGCAACAATTCTTAGAAATGTTGTATTTTATGGCAGTCATGTTATTTTTGATCATATCATAGTTATTTTGAGTACAATAAGACTATAGTAGAAGTTAAGTTCTATTTCCAGCTTTTTCCTAAACTGTTCACTGCAGTGAAGGTTTAGTAGCACATGAGAGTGAGTGGTCACGGTCTTGAAAGTGTATGTTTTATTCCTGCTAATTTAAAGATAAATGATTTATTGTTAGAGCTATAAAAAAGCTTTATATTTAGCTGTTTTTATCACAGCAAAATCATTAGAAGTTATAAAAATATATAGCAATATATTGTATTGTAAGCGTGGTTGTGTTCTGTACTGTCAAAACACGTGTTGTGATTTTACTGCCATCTACTGGCGACACCTGGTTAGTGCATCAGTGTCCCGTTAATACTAACACTGCTGCTACTACTATCAACTAAGTTATAAAAGCACTACTGCTAATAAAAACAATATAATTATAATTATTATCTCTAACACTAATAATAAAAATACTACTACTTATAATGAAAAGCTCTGTTGCAACAGCTACTTATTTATAAAATACATAATAAAATAGAGATGATGGATGACACACAAGCCGGTTGTTTTAGGGCATTTATTCTGCACATCCGACTGAGTATTGCAGTTCTACACGTACACGAGGAACCACACAGTGTTTAACCATTACCGGTGGCCTGATGAACACAAACACACAGAACCCACACTGGACTATGGTGACGTCTGCAGAGAGGTTTTTGGTACCCGAGTCCTGAGATGAGCGTTGATGTGCTTGATCCTTGTACATCACCTCCTACCCATCCCCTCTAATACAGCACAGATTAATTCCTCTGTACATTTTTAATTTTAACATAAAACATTCATTCCCTTCACTGAAGTATTAAAATGACTTTTAAACCCTGGACTCGTCACAATAAAGAGACACGACAGGGAGGAAACCAATCACCTGCCAGTTCAAGTCTGGTTCTCAAACAAACTTCTGATACGACAGAAAGATCAGAGACACGAGACTTCATCCTAAACACTATTTGGATTTTTTTTCTAAAGCACATCGAGTTGTTTACTATAAGGACAAAAGTATTGGGACAGCTGACCGTGAGCATGTTGGACATCCCGTTCCAAAACCATGTGCGCTTATATTAAAATCGCTCCCTCTTTCTTTTGTAGCTTTAATACCTTCCAATCTTCTGGGAAGTGTTTCTACAAGACTTGAGGGAATGTGTCTGTGGGAATTTGTGCACACTCAGTCAATCGAGTCATTGAGTTCAGCCACTACAATTGGAAACAAATGCTTGACTGCAATTCAGGATTAATTCATCCCAAACCGGTTGGGTTGGATGGCGATCAGGGCTCTGTGTAAGAAACTGGAGTCAAATGACTAGACAAACCACGTGTTTATAGAGCTCGCTTTGTGCTCAGGAGGACAGACACACTAAAGCAAAAAAAGTAAACTGCCTTTCCCAAACTAGTGCCACATATTTGGAGGGGTGTCCCAATACTTTTGTCCATTCGAGGAACTACAGGGTTATGCAGCTTGCCTAAATAAGAACTATGCTGGTTCTAGACATCCACTGAGAATATAGCTGGTCTTGGAACTCGTCCCACAATGGACCGACAGTGCGCCGAGTACTTCTGTGGAAGCCGGACTCACCTCATCCCTGACCAGGATAAAGAGACGGTACAAGATGAACCTTTACATCCTAAATAAGAGCCAGAAGAAAGCCGGACTCTGTATCGTTAAATCGAACGATAATGAGACCACACCGAGCGTTTGGGACGCAGCCCAAGGCAGGGGTTTATAAATCCAGTGAGTTTAGAAGTGGTTTTGATGCCGGAATACATTTAAAAAAACCAAAACAAAACAAAACCACCCCTCGTTCCTCAGTGCAGAAGAGAAGAAGAGCTGTAAGCGCCCTACAGAGGGTTTGTCTTCAGCAGGGGATGATGATAAAACGTACAAATACAGACAGAACACCAGAAATCTCAAAACAAAAACATGAATCCAACCTGCTTAAGCTGGAGGTGTTAGTGCTCCCGAACCCTCCTTATAAAAAATACAATCTGCTCACAGAGACGCTGAGACTCCAGTACAGAGCAACGAAAACGAAGAGCCCTGTGAGACGCGTCCACGTGTTCGTACTCTTCAAGTGCAGAGTGGATGTGAGGACGTCAGTGGAAACGACGCATTAGTTAAAAGTTTATAAAAGCGCGGCGGTCACTCATTCGCGCTGGAGAGGCGCGGCTCGCTCACAACACGATTTTGGCCCCGAAATCCAACCGCTTCACCATCCTGTAAACACAAGCATCATGCATGAAAATATATCAGGAAACAGCATCTAATTCTGAACACGCCTGAAAGAGAATAAATCTTATATGGTCTGTACGGTCAAAAGTATGTGGACACCTGACAATGGGTGTACCGAAAACACTTCAACTCTCCCTGACGCCCCGATTTACAAATAAACCACTCTCGTATAATCACACCTTTATACAGATTACACATCAACCAGAATTTATTTAAATTAGAAAGGAACTCTGTTGGTTGCTCTGCACTGATTCGTCCGGCACGTTTGTAGTTTTTGTGAGAAGAGTCGTGCCGCACTGAATGCTGGGATCGATCTTCAGCGCTGAGGAGGCGTCGGGCGCTCCCTCGTCATTCAGTCAGATCATCACTCAGAATTAAGGTGCCTCAGTGGGAGCATTTTAATGGTTATAAGAATTTAGACACGCCCTCTTCTCTTCTCGGGAGTGTAGGATGAGGGGAAATGTGTCTGTGTAGAGAGTGAGCTAGGTTAAGTGCGGTGGGGATTTGTGCCTGTTTGGTCTAACAGACCTTTCAGTTCATCCCGAGCACAATCATGCCAAAAGAGCAAAGTTGGAGACGATGCTGTTAGTGCCGGGTGTGGCCCAAATTACTGAACTCAATCATCAGAATGGGTGTCTACAAACTTTTGCTCATATAGAATACATAGCGTGTGTAGGTATCTGTCCACACAGATGAGCTTACCCCTTATCGTAGAAGCCGTTGGCGCTGGCCTGGTTCTCGGCAGGTTCTCGCGGTGTACTGTGCGCACTCTGGACCCCCGAGCGGCTCGGCGTCCTGTCCTGTAACTGCAGCTCTCTACACGAGGCCAACTTCGACTCCAAATTCTACATCACACGCACACACACGCACACGCACACAAATACCAAGAACACAGAGTACAAGTTACAAATAATCAAGGACGGTCTGATGAACGCAGAAAGAAGGAAATCGTCCGGTGATGACCGGCTAGCAGACTCACCCCGACTTTCCTGAGCAGCTCTCCGACGATGTTGAGGGCGGAGATCCGTGCCGAGGTGGTCAGCGGCGTCCCGGTGAGACCTTCGACTGAATTACACAGTACAGCAGAATCAGTGGGGTGTCCGACAAGCACACAATGAGAATTATTTTCATCACACTGTGTGTGTGTGTGCGTGTGTGCGTGAGGACTCACTCCGGCTGTAGGATGCGGGAGGTGTGTTGAACGCGCTGCTGGACCCGGCGGTTCTGGCTGGAGTGGTGAGGATGGATGAATGAGCCGATGGCGTGTGTGATGGAGTCGCCTCCACCTTCTCTCCATCCACTGATACACTGAGGGAAGGTTTACGATCCTGCTTCTGTTTCACCGCCAGCTCCTGTCTCAGATCTACAACACACCATCATCATCATCATCATTAGGATTAAACGTTTGCTGTTCGCTGACCTTTTCAAAGCTCCTCCAATGAGACGAACTGTTTGATACGAGGCGGTACGAATAAAGCTTAGCGTGACTTATTGTAGTAAAACAGCGAGTGAGGAATGTGATGAGTGGAGGAACTTATGAGCAGTAATAATGAAGAGAAGTTTAGTGCTCCTGTCTCCTTCTTTTACTACATTAAACCACGTTAAGCTTTATTCTGAACCAGAAGCGTTTTAGACTCTGGGAGAAGCTGATTCTGATTCTCAGCATTTCTCAGAAGCTGGAGCTGTAACACAAGTTTAAAAGTGAAACAGGGAGGAGAATCCAGATAAACACAGATACACGTGGAGCTGTAACCCTGGATCTGACGCTTATTCCACACTGATGCAGATTCAGATCAGATTCACGCGCTGACGAGGGTTTACTGATCGAGAAACAGAACATCAGGTGGGATGGTAGCACACCTAGTGGTAGGTTTGATTCTGATTTTATGTGAACCGAGTGACACTAGGCAGCTATGCCATGCCGGGTATTTCCGGAGCCGATCAGCTGGACTGTAGTTTCACAGAATGACAGGAAGTCCAAATCTATTCCGTTACTGCATTTAAAAGAACAGGAACTCGCACAGGAAATGAGCGAGCATCACCGAAGCTCTGAGCGCAGCACGGAACAAAAAGCTTCGCACCTCGAGCTTCATCCTTCAGTCTCTGCACCGACTCCAGCAGGTTCTCCTTCTCGTCCAGCTCGCTCTCCAGGAACGCGTTTCTCTCGATGACGTGGTTCATCCTCTGCTCAAAGTCCTCGAGAGACATGATGGTGGCACTGAAACGTACACGACATGAACGTATGTTTTTATTGATCAATCTCTCGTCAACAAAACACCCTAACACAAGATCCACCCTGGTCTCAAACCCCGGGTAATCAAACAAATATAAATAAACGCCGCTCTGTTCCTCACACACCGTTTGGTTCTCTCCAGGTCATCGTTGGCCTGCTCCAGCTCTCTGATGTATTTATGCAACTGGTCTTTGATGGCTGTGGTCTCTGCTAACTCTCCCTCCAGAGTAGAAATGCTTCTGTACGCCTCCGAGTGCTGAGTCTCATACTTCTCCTGGTGGGACATAAGCAGACAAAGTGAGGAAAAAACTGTTGGAAAACAGTCCCACTACAATCTTTCGTTATTGCTCACAAATGGAAGTACGTCTTAAGCCACTTTCTACCTCCCACTGACCACATTCAGCCTGTGTTTAGATACTGGTACCATTATCCTACTAGAAAATGCTGCATTTGCTTCTCCAGACATAATAAGACCCTTGTTTAGATGATCCAGATTCCCTATCACCAAAGTTGGATGAGGACCGATCGGTTCCTCCAGGGAATCCTGTTTTGGTCCAGACTCCCAGTACTATCTTCTGTTATTGCTCAAAAATGAAGGATTTTGTGGTGCATTGTGTAAATATATGGCACGACTGGTTTCTTTTTTGTGGTACAAATGTGCGCTTTGGGCACCAAAACACTTCCAAACTTGGGAATGAAAAAAACAAGGCGTGTCCAGATAGTCACTTTAGGCTCTATACAGTAAAGGTTGACCAGTATGTTACCATCATGGACGCTGCTGTTATTGCTCTTGCTGTGATTACGCGAGTTCGAATGTGATTAATCATGTTATTCGAGGAGAAGACACGACACCCATCACACAGCTGATCTAGTCAACAGAACAGCTCGTTTCCTTCCAAAGAACAAACCCGCATGAAAGCGTCAGCTGCTTCTAAGCGCCACAATCGGCCCCGTTGTTCTCCTCTCACTGCGTGACTGTAAATGGCTTTCAGCGACGTCCAGCCTGATAACACCAAGAACTATCGGTTCCAGCACTGCACAACACACTGACCTTCTCGGCGGCGCTCGGCCACAGCAGCTCAGCGGTCAGTCGAGCACTTACTGAAACCAGCTTCTCAAACTGACAACTAACTAAAGATTAAATAAAATAATCAATGATCACTAACAGATGCCAATAACCAGAAAACGTTTATAAACGATTTAAGACACAGACAAGGGGTTAAGAATTCTCACTAACAAGTAAAATACAGAAAAACACACAAGCTTCATTCATTCATCTGCCTTTAAGAACTGCTGTATCCTGATCAGGGTCGTGGTGCATCTGGAAACTCTGGGTGAGTTGTGAATACAGTCTGGACAGAGTACCAATTCATCTCAGAGCAAGACAGATCAGACAGACTCATTCACTGACTCACTGACATTGAACTGAATCACTTACTGACTGAATCACTTATTTGCCTCAATCACTTACTGACTGAATCACTTACTGACTGAATCACTTACTGACTGAATCACTTACTGGACCAAATCACGTACTGACTGAATTACTTATTTGTCTGAATCACTTACTGACTGAATCACTTATTTGTCTGAATCACTTACTGACTGAATCACTTACTGGCTGAATCACTTATTTGTCTGAATCACTTACTGACTGAATCACTTATTGGACCAAATCACTTACTGACAATCACTTATTTGTCTGAATCACTTACTTGTCTGAATCACTTACTGACTGAATCACTGACTGAATCACTTATTTGTCTGAATCACTTACTCGTCTGAATCACTTACTGACTGAATCACTTACTTGTCTGAATCACTTACTGACTGAATCACTTACTGGACCAAATCACTTACTGACTGAATCACTTACTTGTCTGAATCACTTACTGACTGAATCACTTACTGGACCAAATCACTTACTGACTGAATCACTTATTTGTCTGAATCACTTACTTGTCTGAATCACTTACTGGACCAAATCACTTACTGACTGAATCACTTATTTGTCTGAATCACTTACTTGTCTGAATCACTTACTGACTGAATCACTTACTGGACCAAATCACTTACTGACTGAATCACTTATTTGTCTGAATCACTTACTGACTGAATCACTTACTGGACCAAATCACTTACTGACTGAATCACTTATTTGTCTGAATCACTTACTGACTGAATCACTTACTGACTGAATCACTTATTGGACCAAATCACTTACTGACTGAATCATTTATTTGTCTGAATCACTTATTGGACAGAATCACTTGTGTCTGAATCACTTACGGACTGAATCTCTTTTGTCTCTGAATCACTTACTGACTGAATCACTTATTGGACAGAATCACTTATTGGACAGAATCACTTATTGGACAGAATCACTTACTTGTCTGAATCACTCATTGACTCACCAACTCACTGACCCACACACTGAATCACTGACTCACTCATTCACTCACTAACTCACTCAGACAGCTACAGCCCTCCTGAATCGAGGGGAGAGAGAGAGAGAGAGAGAGAGAGAGAGAGAGAGAGAGAGAGAGAGGCTCAGATTGGACATGACTTGATTGAATAGAATAGGAAAAGATAAACAAATAGAAGATAAAGAAATAAAACAATAATGTGGCCCTGGAGGGGATGACGCACCAGTGAGCAAACACGACTGAAGAGATCAGAGGCTAATGCTAAACACTTTCATGCTGCTTTCATGGCATGTACACAAACACACAATAGGGACCGAACCTTCACCCCCAAAATACTGAACAGGACAATTCAAATATAGTTCAACATTTAACCACAACAACAAAATCCAACAAAAAACAATTGTATTAAAAGTGCTTTGAAGTGAAATGTGGCGTTTCCAGTTTTACACTCCAGATCAAACCAGTTGAAAAGCCTTCAGCCTAAAGCCAAAACCATCATGAGATCCCAGCTGGATAAAAATAACGAATAAAACCTCATTCATTCATTTCCATACGATTCATTAGAGATTGACCACTTAATCAAACTGTGTTTGCTTGAGATGCGGCAAGAGGTCAGCTGGACTCCTATCAGACCTGTTGCACCCCGGACTGACCAGACACACAGTCATTTGGTAAGGCACACCCGGGTCCCCCAAATTACACCGACAAAAAACCAAACCATGAAGCCCAAGGAGCTTAAATATCTGAGGCTCTGAGTGTTCACAGGACCCGATAATCTCGATAATCTGCCCCCCACTGATCACATCTAGCCTGTGTGTTTAGATACTGGTACCATTATCCTACTAGAAAACGCTGCATTTGCTTCTCCAGGCATAATAAGACCCTTGGTTAGATGATCCAGATTCCAGATCACCAAAGTCGGATGAGGACCGATCGGTTCCCCCAGGGAATCCTGCTTTGGTCGAGGCTCCCAGTTGCAACCGTTCTCCTCGCCCCTCCAGCCACACAATCCCCCCCGCAATTCTGCAATCAACCGTCCCTTGTCCAGGCGCCTCGTAACTGCAGCAACGAGGTCCCTCCTTCCGCACGGACACGAGGCCCATCGTGTCTGTGTAGGTGCCCGGCTGGTCAACAGCACAACTCAGATTCAACATTAGATTCTGCACCAGATGGGCAGATTCGGATTTTTTAAAGAGACAGTGACTGACTGTGGCTCAGTGGGGTCCTAAATCCTTTTAAATGCATTCGTAAACCTTTCCACACACAAACAGATTTCCAGTTTACCCAGTAATCAAAGAGGGCCAAAGCTTTGTGTATTTAACTGGGACGATATTCCAGATAAATACACAAATTGTGCTGGGGAGGTCAGCCGGACTCCTATCGGACCTGTGGATTGATTGGACATACAGTGATTTGGTAAGGCACACCCGGGTCCCCCAATTTACACTGACAAAACCAAACCATGAAGCCCAAGGAGCTTAAATATCTGAGGCTCCGGGTGTTCACAGGACCCGATAATCTCGATAGTTTTGAAATGGACGTACGTCTTGAGCCACTTTCTACCCCCCACTGGTCACGTCCAGCCTGTCCAGTTTACACGAAGCTTTGTGTATTTATCTGGGATGATATTCAGCGACTGATGCCGTCTTGGCGGACACGCAAACTGGGAGCCCATTCCGAGCCTACCTTGTAGGTTTCCAGCTCCATGCCTAGCCGGTCGTTAGCCGTTAGCAGCTCGCGGTTCCGCGCTTCACACTGCTTCAGTTCGGTCTCCAGTTCGGCTTCGTAATCGCGACTCATCTGCTGGAACTCCTGCAGCTCCTCACGAGCCTCTTCAGCCCTATCAATCACAAATCAATTAAAATACATGACGAATTCTATTAGAATTCTATTCAAAGTCATTGTGATTCAAGCTTACTGACAGAGGAGCAGCTTTCTTATCCAATATTACCAATAGTCCTTTATTTACATTTATTTTGCTCACTGATACTGACCAGGTTGCCAGGCCCTGCTGCTGTGAAGCATCACCATAACTCCATGCAACCCCCAGAAGAACTTTACTGATGGTGTTACAGGGCTGATGTGCCATGACAGGAACACGACACCGGATGACCTTCCAGACGCCACCCACCTATTTTTATCCGGGCTCGGGACCGGCACTGAGAGCGAGCGCACTGATCAGCGCACCTTCCAATGGCTTGGCTGTTCGGCCACCGCCCCCCAGACATACCCAATCGTGTCCGATTTACCGCCCCTACTAAAACGTTGAGCATGGACAGAGGTTTGAAGGTAAATGTAGTGTGAAACCAGTCTGAATCTGGTGCAGTACCCCTGTTTGTGCTGAGCTGCTTGCTCCCTCCAGTAGTCTCGCTCTTCTTCGATGGATGAAAACGCCGGCACCTCAGAGTCACCCATATCTGTTCCCAGTGCAGCAGCCGGGACTGAAATACAAACCACAGTGAAATATTTATTTACTTGTTTATTAGGATTATAACGTCATGTTTTACACTTTTAGTTCCATTCATGACGGGAACGGTCGTTACTGCTTACACAAGGTCATATCGAACACAGTCGTAGACAATTCAGTGTCTCCAGTTCACCTCACTTGCACGTCTTTGGACTGTGGGAGGAAACCGGAGCACCCGGAGGAAACCCACGCAGGCACGGGGAGAACATGCAAACTCCACACGGAAAGGATCCGGACCGCCCCGCCTGGGGATCGAACCCAGGACCTTGTTGCCGTGAGGCGACAGTGCTACCCACCGCGCCACCGCGCCGCCCCAAAGTGAAATAAATGAAGTGATTAAAAGTGCTTATAAGTAGTTCAAATCCCAAAAGTTCCATCACGGAACAAAGAAAAGATGCAAAAACGAGTAAAATTTAAACTGTATGTAAACTTGTAACTCCTAACCGGTTATATCGCGATATTTCAGAACACCGTCATACCGCACAGCCCTACACGTTCACTCCACCGTAATGATTCCAGGAGTGGATTTGTGACCTAATACGCAGCGTCGTTTCATTTCTTTACACAAACAACAAACAAAAGTAATTCAAACTACACCAACAAGGTGATCCAGGTTTTATAGATGATATAAATATTAATAATAATAAAGTGTAAAAGTAAGAGTTAGCCGTTAGAGCTAAAGCGCTCGCGACTCACTTCTGCTTTACGGACGGATCCTCAAACTACTCCGGCAGCGACTTTCTCTCCCTCAAACTCTCCCGCGGCACTAAAATCCACGTTTTAATCAAGTAAACATCGATTAAATTAAAACCGTAAACCGTAAAAGTGATCGAGCTGCGACTTTGAGACAAAAGAAAATCCTCTCACGGTCCTCTCAGCTCTTCTACAACAAACCGAGGTGGGTTCGAGTACCACAGCGGAACGGCCTCGGAATTCACAGATCTACAAATCATACACAAACTCAGACAAGCAGAACTATGATTTGTAGATCAGCGACGTTCGAAGAGCCCGAGGATGAAGTCATGAGGCGGATCGTGATTGGACCGTTTGTAATGAAGAATCATTGTTGAGAGCGTCTGATTGGTCGAGTCGGTTACTAGTGTTTATAGGCAATCTTACTATTAAGCACTAGAGGGCAGAAAAGGAACCAATTTTCTAATTTATAATTAATGAACAGTGCATTAAGATTAACTACATTTAAATGTTTTTATAATATACAATAGTCATTTACATAGATTCTAATTATAAATGATTTTATTACTGTTTGTATTATATTTTATGTAAAGCACTAATTTAGGAACCAAATTTTAGTAACAATTATTATTACTAGTAGTATCAGTAGTAGTATTGTTTTGTTTGTTTTTGTTTTATTAGGATTTTAACGTCATGTTTTACACTTTGGTTACATTCATGACAGGAACGGTAGTTACTCATTACACAAGATTATGTCAAACACGGTCTTGGACAATTTAGTGTCTCCAATTCACCTCACTTGCACGTCTTTGGACTGTGGAAGGAAATCGGAGCACCCGGAGTAAACCCACGCAGACACGGGGAGAACATACAAACTCCACACAGAAAGGACCCGGACCTCCCCACCCGAGGATCGAACCCAGGACCTTCTTGCTGTGAGATGACAGTGCTACCCTTAGCCACTGTGCCGACCGTAGCAGTATTGTTGTTGTACAAGTGAAATGTAAGTCAAAGATGCTTGGTTGGCATCATAAATACCCGCTGTACAGCCACTGTGGGTCCAGAGCCGCCCATGAACACAGACTGCATATAAAACCCTTAACCCTGGGTGATGCACCAAAAGAGCATTTGTGCTATTTTTTAGGAATCAACCGAGCCTTTTGCCTGGATGGAAATACAACGTACAAAATACTGTACAGCTGCAAACCTACTGGACAATCCTTACAAATCAGGGCCTTTAATATTAAGTTGACCATCTACATTCAAGTTCCAGTCATCAAACCACGTCTTTTTAAAGCTTGCTTTATCCGCATGGGCACAATCATGCTGGAACAGGAAAGGGCCTTCCCTAAACTGAACCACAAACTTAGAAGCATATTATTCTTTTGAATAATAAATCTAAGAGAGATGCCACGTGGTCAGAGTGGGCACCTGCGCAGGTGGATGAAGATACAGCCAGGAAGGGTTGCATACAGTGCAGACTTTACCCAGAAGGCCCTGCTGCTTTGCATGCAGTTTGGAAGCGTTTGCATGGCCGAGCAGGTTTAAGTCAAGCTGGTTTTGGATGCAAATGTATTTGAAACTCGTGCAGTTCCAGTTCAAACAGACAGAAAGTGAACTAGTGAGCACAGATCGACACACTTACCATCAAAACGCCATCATCAACTTACCATCAAGCGAGTCCAGGAACAGGAAACGTGGGGTCGCCTTCTGTAAATAAGCAAAAGGGTAGCGTCTCACTCCATAGGAAACGCGGCACATCAGAGCAAAGCGGTTTTCCCCAGCTATCATGTGAATGAAGCCTCAGCTACTGAATTTGTCATGGTTTTGCTGGTCAATGATCAACATTACAACCAAATTATAATGCATTTTCCCCTTCTCTTGATCTAGTCATATCCAGTTCCCTGTACTGCTCAGACACATGCTACAGCCAACCGCTTCTTTTCACCAGCATGACGTGGGTATCACGTATTAAGACTCTCGCACTGCTCTCCATTATTCACCATCTCCTCAACCATGCAGCACCTCGACCAGCCAGCAGAGGTCACAATCGCAGCAATAATGAGAAATGCCTTCGATTCATCAACCAGCCAGTAGCAGAGCTGAGACTGGAACTCACAAGCTGCACATCTGAGCACTGGTGGGCCCTTTTACAGACTCGCAACGATCGGTTAGTGGTTATAACGCATTTTCACAGCACAACACATTTACAGTCAAAATAAATAAAGAAAAAAGAAAGTGAGTCCAGGCAACAGGAGTCGTATCATTTCCCCAATTTAATATTTTATTGTCATAGAAGTTGCTTTAATAACATGTGAGGAGCACCCGTGCACGTGGCAGGAACGCTACGAGAAGAAAAACCAAAGTGTGTTTAAGCAAAGAGAGACGATAACGACCCATATAATCAACGTTTCGGTTTCGGCCGGTGAATCGTTTCAGACTTGAGGGTCACGCGAGCGCACTCTGGTCCACGCGGTATCGGAGTGTGTTCTGCCGCCGCGGCATCCCGCGTCCGGATAGAAACGACGACAAAACGCAACCGTCTCTGGAGTCTGGCGAGGGGGAAACCGAAACAAAAATGGCACTGCTGAGCTCTCAATATGAGAAAGCTTGACACGTGTGGTAGGACTGAAATTATTATTATAATTTTTTCGTTTGCTTTAAAAACAGATTTGTTGGTTTGTTAGACAAGGTGGGTTTCTGGTGAGCTGATCTTCAGGAGGGCAGGAAGGCCGGGAACGTGTTGCTCCTGCCGCAACGCCCAACTCTCCTCCATGCTCGGCTGCTGCTCCGCTACTCGCCCGCCGAAGCTCTCAGTCCTTCTCAGCTACCAGCTTCAGCACCTTCCCGATGGCGATGGTCTTACCTGCACCGGAGGGACACGAGAATTAATCCACCGTTACATCTAATCACGAATAACCGTGACATCATTTCAATATTAAAAACAAACTGTGGGTCTAAAAGTATCTGGACAGGCCTTCACATGATTGCAGGTCAAAGTTTTAAGATGCCCAAGTGGCACAGCAGGATATTCCGCTAGCACACCAGAGCTGAGATTCGGAACTCCCCGGTTCAAAGCTCAGCTCTGCTGCCAGTCGGCTGGGCGCCATCTAGCGGGCACAATCGGCAGTGCAGACAGTGCTTGTTTGTTTGTTTATTAGGGTGTTTTACACTTTGGTTACATTCAGTTACTCATTACACAAGATTCATCAGTTCACAGGTTTACACACACAGTCATGGACAATTTTGTATCTCCAATTCACCTCACTTGCACGTCTTTGGACTGTGGGAGGAAACCGGAGCACCCGGAGGAAACCCACGCAAACTCCAACCCAGGACCTTCTTGCTGCGAGGCGACAGTGCTACCCGCTTAGCCACCGTGCCGCCCGCAGACAGTGCAGCAGACAAAATATGACCAGTCTGCTGGTTGGGTGAAAAGACGAGACTAATAAGTGGGTGGGGGTCTTCTAACGCTCTGCAAGGACCCTGGTTAGCAGGTTTGTTATAGGTACTGGTATAGCCACAGGAGGAAGCATCTGTATTTATAGCCACAGCTCTGAAATGGGACACCCAACAAGTTTGTGGTCAATTGTGTGGCCTTAATTGATGTAACTCAGCGTGGGAACCCAACACTGGACACAGGGCTCACAATGAGGAACTGGAAATGAGGAAATAAAGGTGGAAAAAAAAGACACAGCCGGCCTTTAATAGTGGAGACGCCACCCTTATGGCCTCATCCGATCCAAATCGTGCTGAAGGGACGCGTGGGGAGAACCTACCCTCATCCCTCAGGGTGAAGCGGCCCATCTGAGGGAAGTCTTTGAAGGTCTCGAGGCAGATGGTCCCTGCGGTCCGGAGGCGGGCGATGCACACCTGGTCCTGTTTGACGAAGCGGGGTCGCGTCTTGCTCTTCTCTCCCGACTTCTTATCCACCAGACAGATTAACGCCTGCGAGACACGCCCACAACACAGACCGTAAATCAAAAGCTTTAAAATAGACAGACAGAGACGGAGAGAATCATGGGAGACGCAGTTTTTACCGTGATCTGCACCTCCTCGATGCAGGTGTGAATGTGCAGGACGGCGTTGTATCCCGGACAGATGATGGACTTGTGTTCGATGATGACGATCTGGAAAGGAGAACACAGACGGCTCAGGGATCTGGCTGACCTGATCTCCTGATCTAGTCATATCCAATTCCCCTGACGGTATTTCACCTCCGCTCCTGACCGAGGAGGGTCGTGACTAACACGCGCCCCCTCCGACACGCGTGCAGCGCGCGATTGCTTCTTTTCATTCTGCGCCAGACGGGTTCATTCGGAGATCCGTATCGTGCACGGAGAGTCACACAGATCTCCACTTTCCCTCACTTCTGTGCAATGCCTCAATCGGCCAGCAGAGGTCGTAACGGCGGCAGTAAAAAAAAAAAAAACCCTCACCTGAGCGTCGAAGGTGCGTCCGGAATGGCAGAGGCTCTCCGAGGTACAGAGGATGAAGCCGGGCAGGATCTCCTCCTCCTCGATGCCTTTGAGCCGGAGCTTGAGGTTCTCCCCGGGCCCGGCGTCGTCCGTCTCGACGTCGTCCGAGAGCAGGCTCAGGACCTCTACGGTGTGCTACACACACACACACACACACACACACACAGAAGGCATAAATACACAGAAGGGTGGGACATTGACTAAACAGGGATTCCTCATAACTGCAGCAATTACGCCCTCTGCTGGCTGATCAAGGCGCCGCACTGAGTCGTAATAATAATAATGTGTGTGTAGGTCTTACCCTGTTGGGCATCATTATGAGTTGCTGGGCTTTGCTGATGCTTCCGGACTCCAGTTTGCCCAAAACCACCGTGCCCATGTCCTGGAGAGACCCGAGATCATTATATCAACACTGTTATACGTACACCTATAATATACCGCACGTATATCTATACCGAGCTCACCTTGTACTTATCCACGATCGGTAATCTCACTGGTCCGTCACTGGATCTGTTCAAATTTGGCAAGTTGTCCAGATGTGGAATGAACGGTAAACCTCTGTAGGGGATAAATAATTACATTAGTTCATTTGATCATACCTGACCGGTGATTGGTCGTCCCCGATCGGTACCGCGCTGTACTTACGTGTACCAGGTGCAGTGCTCGACCGGTTCCTTCAGGTTGGCCCCGGTGAGTCCCGAACATGGCATGAAATGAATGTCTTTCTTAGGGTTGAAGCCCACCTTCTTCAGAAACGGCACCAGCTTCTCCTTGCACTCCTCGTACCTGCGGATGAAGGGAACCACCGTCAGCGGATACTCGGGTTCCTTCGAGGTGACTCGGGGGTCACCCAGCTTGGTTAAAAAGCGGCACCACCCATCCTCCTCACCTCTCCAAACTCCAGTTCACGGTGGGGTCGTCCATCTTGTTGACGAGGACGATCAGGTGCTTGACCCCCGCCGTTTTGGCCAGCATGGCGTGCTCTCGCGTCTGGCCTCCTTTCTCAAATCCCGTCTCGAACTCCCCCTTACGGGCCGAGATCACCTGCAAGGCGACGATTTGGAGAAGGAACGAGAGGTGAGCACTTCTTATTTGTGACCGGAGCCCCACACAGACACGGGGAGAACATGCAAACCCCACACAGAAAGGACAGTGCTACCCACTTGGCCACCGTGCGCAGCTGCGGTCTACTGTATTAGTCGATGGCTCGGTGGCGCCCTGTCCAGGGTCGATAAGCGACTCACAATACAGTTACAGTACACAGTCATGAGCAACTGAGGGTCAAGGGCCAAACAGCAGCAACCTGGCAGTGATGGGGCTTGAACCAGCAACCTTCTGGTTACTAGTCCAGTACCTTAACCACTAGGCTACAACATGGCCCAACGATGGCGGGTAGCTCCAGGGTACCGAGGATCTGGGTTCGAACCCTGCCTCAAGTCATTACCTGTGAAAAGCTGGACATGTCTGTACGTCCTTGTAGATTTCTAGCAAGTCTGGTGTCTTTTCAACCACCTAAATGAGCCTCTAGACCTAAGCGAGTAGCTCCCTCTACTGAAATCTACTAGACTGACAGATATGTCGTCTACTTCGGGCACTGTCCCAATTTGCAAACACTCGCTGGGTCAAAACAGAGCGCGAGGAAACAGACATGCCTGCCCCGGACACGTATAGGGGCCTCCGACAGCCGCAGATGATTAATTCAGGATGAACTCAGAAGGACTGAGCATGTACGGAGGAACACGCCATGCACTCACACGAGTTCGACAATTAGAAGTGGTGTCCCAATACTTTTGCCCGACTCACCAGCACGGCTAAATCGGCTTGCGAGGCGCCTCCGATCATGTTGGGGACGAAGCTCTTGTGTCCCGGAGCGTCGAGGATGGTAAAGTGCTTCTTCTCGGTCTCGAAATACGCCCTGCCCACCTCCACCGTTTTACCCTTGTCTCGCTCCTCCTGGTTGGTATCGAGGGCCCAGGACAGGTACCTGAGAGGAACACGGACAAACATCAGGTCTGACACATTCCGATAGTCCAGGCTGGAACACGGACCTGGTACGCAGGTCGATCATATTCCACGTGGGTTTAATTACCAGGTTTCCCTGTTCTTCTCCTTGGCTTCCCTCTCGTACTTCTCCAGCGTTCTCTTCTCCACCATGCCTGTCAGATACCTGAGGGTTGAGGCGAACAAACAAGACAAAAGTAAACCATGATGAAAAATGCTCGCTGTACATACGCAATTACACAGACAGAGCAGCAAGAAGTTATTTTCCTTATTATCCTCACAAAAAGGTGTGATTTCAGGGGTTTAAATTTAATTTAAGTTTTGACAAACAGACTACAAGTTAAAACGCTCAATCAGTAATACCAAGGATGGCCTGTAGATGGCGCATTACTTTATTAATCCTGAAGAAGATAAAAGATACACCGAGCAGGTAGAACATTATGAGCACTGACAGGTGAAGTGCATAACACTGATTATCTCTTCATCACGGCTCCTGTTAGTGGGGGGGATATATTAGGCAGCAGGTGAACATTTTATCCTCAAAGTTGATGTAAGGAGCAGAAAAATGAGGGCCAAGTTGTGATGGCTAGACGACTACGGGTCAGAGCATCTCCAAAACTGCAGCTCTTGTGGGGTCAGTCCCGGCCGAGGCTCACTGGTGCACGTGTGGTCCGATCCAGCAGACGAGCTCCTGTAAGCTCAAACTGCTGAAGAAGTTCATGCTGGTTCTGATAGAAAGGTGTCAGACTACACAGAGCAGCACAGTTTCAGGGCTGATTTGGCAGCAAAAGAGGGACCAACACAATATTAAGGTGGTCATAATGTTATGCCTGGTCGGTGTATGATAACTTAATAATTTCCATAAAGAGCACAGCTACTCACATGATCTGTCCTCCAATGGTCGATTTGCCAGCATCTGGAGGTAAAGAAAGCATGCAGATTTTAAATAAAAGCTCTTTTTAATCCACCTTTCACATTATGACCTCTAGGACCTGCTCACATATCGTACACATATCTGTACGGACGCCTGTATCACAACCGTGTGTGTGTGTGTGTGTGTGTGTGTGTGTGTGTGTGTACTATACAACAGCAGCGGGACCAGCACGTAAACACACACACACTGTAACGGCTTCAAAGCGGGAACACGGTTCTAACTCGACACTTTTGGTGTTACCTGTGACTTTTTGGAAAAGGAACTTCAAGATACATCAAAAAACTATGTGGGGTGTTCATGCTGATCAGATCTGCTGCCTTCAACACATGAACGACGAGGAACCTCCATCAGATCCACATCTAATAGATCCCTCACCCTCACACACAGCATCAGATCCACATCTAACAGATCCCTCACCCTCACACGCACCATCAGATCCACATCTAATAGATCCCTCACCCTCACACACAGCATCAGATCCACATCTAATAGATCCCTCACCCTCACACACACACACACCATCAGATCCACATCTAATAGATCCCTCACCCTCACACGCACCATCAGATCCACATCTAACAGATCCCTCACACACACCATCAGATCCACATCTAATAGATCCCTCACCCTCACCATCAGATCCACATCTAACAGATCCCTCACCCTCACCATCAGATCCACATCTAACAGATCCCTCACCCTAACCATCAGATCCACATCTAACAGATCCCTCACACACACCATCAGATCCACATCTAATAGATCCCTCACCCTCACACACACCATCAGATCCACATCTAATAGATCCCTCACCCTCACACGCACCATCAGATCCACATCTAATAAATCCCTCGCCCTCACACGCACCGTCAGATCCACATCTAATAGATCCCTCACCCTCACACACACCATCAGATCCACATCTAATAGATCCCTCACCCTCACACGCACCATCAGATCCACATCTAATAGATCCCTCACCCTCACCATCAGATCCACATCTAATAGATCCCTCACCCTCACCATCAGATCCACATCTAATAGATCCCTCACTATCAGATCCACATCTAATAAATCCCTCGCCCTCACACGCACCATCAGATCCACATCTAATAGATCCCTCACACGCACCATCAGATCCACATCTAATAGATCCCTCACCCTCACCATCAGATCCACATCTAATAGATCCCTCACCCTCACTATCAGATCCACATCTAATAGATCCCTCACCATCAGATCCACATCTAATAGATCCCTCACACACACACCATCAGATCCACATCTAATAGATCCCTCACCATCAGATCCACATCTAATAGATCCCTCACCCTCACATTTGTTATAAAACAGGCACTAACAATCCAGACTGCTGTTGATCATTAATCAGAAGGTCTTGAGAGCAATCCCATGAGCTAGGCGCTACAGTAACAGCAAAAATCAAGAACAATCTAATAAACAGGAGTGGAAGCGTCACTCAGTACCCGTACTCACCCACATGGCCGATGAACACCACGTTGACGTGCTCCTTCTTGGGTGCGTTCGGCTGAGGCGGAATCACTTTGGGCTTGGGCGCCTCCTCGTCCTCCTCCATGGCCTCCTCCTGGGGCGAGTCCTCCTCCCCTCCCTTCTGATCCCAGCTCTCGTCCTCGGCGGCCAGCTCGGCGTCCCCGGCTCCGTTCTCCACGGGCGGAGACGCTGCCACGACAAACACACGCCGGTGTTTACACACAACAGCTCGGCCAGGACCGACCACAACGACAGCGTAACGTAAACGAACGCAGGAACTTCAGGTTAGGGGCTCGCTGGTGATGGTGGGGCTGGACCACCGGACTGACCTATAGAGGGGAACTTCCTACCAACGACCTCTTCAGGGTAAAGGGAAGTTTGCTTTGTGTTCCAGCTGATGCAGATTAAACACAGACCTCCACCACCCGACACGACGGGGCGTGGCGTAATCGACTCAATTCTATAGCAAATTACAGCCGCACGCGCTCGAACGAGAAGAGACGTAAACAAACAGCAGGACGAGTCAGGACCGGTCGAATTCTACAGCTGTATTCAGATGGGATTAGTACCGCATAGTGAGCTGGGATGAATCCATTGTTTAGAACCACTACTCTGGGATTTCTGTACAGCTGCTGCATATACGTTAGGTATAGGGTGCTATTACGTGTAGTCTGATAAACCCCCCCAAAAAAAATATATACATAAACGTACTGGGACACCCATGAGCTCGAATCGCTCCGTCTTTCCTTTGTTGCTTTAATTTCATGTACAAGTAGGGAATGTGTCTGTGGGAATTTGTGCCCATTTACATTTTCAACACTTAGCCAGACGCAAGCAATTGAGGGTCTTGTTTAGGGGCCCAACTGTGGCAAGCTGGCAGATGTCGGGCTTGAACCAGCAACCTTCTGAACGCTAGCCCTTGTACCTTAACCGCTGAGCTACCCCTGCCAAAAGTTTGCGGACGCCCCTCCTAGCGACTGCACGTACAGGTTTCTGGAGCATCCATCGCTTAGAAGTGGATCGAATGATAGGCTTTTAATATTATGGCAACAGTTTGGGGAAGTCCCCTTCTAAGCTCTATACACAGAGCCCTGGTGAACACTCAACACTTTTGGGATGAATAATTCTTGAGTGTTGGAAAATCTCACAATCTAAGATATATCCATCCCAAAAGTGTCGAGTGGGGTTGAGCGTTCACAAGGAGCAGTGTTTATACAGCTTAGAACGGGACTTCCTTAAACCGTTCTGCCATAATGTTAAAATCATGTAATTTTTATGCACCTGTTAGTGATGGATCTATCCAATAACAGCTACATGCAACCGTTTTGAGGGGCGTCCGCATACTTTTGGCCGTATGGCGTATATAAAACAGGCAGGAGGACGATGAAAAGGAGGTAATCTCGTCGGTACCGCGCCGCTGATCCGATTATTTTGGAACAGGGGATGGAATTGTACTCACCTTCAGGTTCCGAGACCTCAACGCTGGCGTCATTTTCAGGAGCTGTGAAGAAAATAGAACAGATAAAGAATTCATTTATAGAAATATTGGTTTGCAACATACAGCGGTTGATGTTTAAATGTGGAGCAGAGCTGTGGATGTTCCACGCACCTTAACCTCATCGTTATGGCGAATTATGCACCCCACCTGAGGATGCAGGGGTGCATCTTTTTATAAGCCATTTTGCACATTAATGTCATGAAAACAAATTAAACCGAATGTTATTTTTATTTAGCAGCACACAGTCCTTGTCTATCCTCCCCGCTGTGGTGTAAACAGCAGCTATTCAGCCAACTGTTGCCCTGCTGTCCGATCAAACCAGTCTGGTTATTCTTATCTGATCTTAATCAACAAGGTGTTTCTGCCCACAACTCGACTCACTTATTCTGTGTAGACGATAAACACTGACGTGATAACGATCCCAGATGAGCAGTTTCCGACACCGAACACTGCTTTTTGCAAACTGGATGTTTGACGCAGACGAGAAGTGAAGCTTTTAATCCGTGTGTGTGTGTGTTTATATGCATTGTGTTGCTGCTACATGAGCGATGGATTTGATAATTACATCTAAAAGCAGAAAAGTCTGGACACCCCGATCACATTTCATGTTTTACTTAAATTTAATTGGAATTTATTTAAAGTGTGATATGTGTAGGACTGTGGTCAGAGGTGACCCTGCTCTGTACGTATTCATAGAACATTTGGATGTTGTATTAAGGAAATGTAATATTATTTTCTAACACAAACATGTACATACGTGTAGGACAGTGGTCAGAGGTTCTCACCCCAACCCAAGTCTAGCTCTTTTTGGGGAAAAAGTTTTGACACGCCTGATTTAACAATAACAAATAACCGTCTTCCAAACATTTAACTTATTATTCTTTCTTAAATTATCACGACTTTTAAATATTTAAGTCGAGGTAAAAACAAAGAAAGGTATAAAACAAGCACAGACAACTTTACAAGCTGTGTTTGCTTCTTTAGGTTCTATATTCTTTATCTAAAACGACTTCCAGTACTGGGACAGTATACAGTCTGAACAATTTAGGGTCAAGGGCCTTGCTCAAGGGCCAAACAAGGGCAGCGGTGGTGGGACTTGAACCAGCGACCTTCTGATTACTAGTCCAGTAACTGCCTTCGAGTCAGAGAACAGACTTCCATTCCCTGTTCTGTATGTAATCATAGAACATTTAGATGTTTTATTAAAAAATTAAACTTCACTTAATCTTTTTTTCCTTTCTAACAGTCCGACCTGATTAACACCTCCGCCCAGCCTTGTGTTCGGTCCGGCTGGAAGTGACTGACCAACGGTGATTCAGGCTGCGTCTCATCGCACACTTACTAGTATAGTACTACAAACTACACCGAATTAGTACCGATTTAAACACTGTCACATACTAATAAGTACAGAAGTGTGTAGTATAGAGTGCCAGATTTCAGATTTAGCTCGGTTAGCCGCAAAGCTAAGTCAGAGAAGGAAAATAACCCGGCTAGTTTTCGATATAAACCTGAGGTAAAGTTAGCACGGCTGCTAACTAACAATGTGCGGTTAGCCTGTTAGCTTAGCCACACACTTTGAGAGAACTCGCAACTTTCGGCGCTATCCTAGCTTAGCTTAGCATAGCATAGCATAGCACAGCGTGCTAACGAGCTAACGGGACTGAGTCAAAAAAGCTCCGTGTTCGCGGCGCTGTGAGTGAACTCTTACCCGCATCATCAGCGCTCTTCGGCCCGCTGTCCATCTGAAGGAAGGTGGGCACGAACTCGGCCGCGTTCACGTTCAGACCGGAGAGCGCGCGCACCGGGGCCTCGAGCTCCTGCTCCCACGAGTCAGGCGCAGCGTCTCGCGCCGCCTCCATCGCGCGAGGATACACCGCTTCTTCTTTTCGGATGAGTTTAGAGGAGATTCGTTCCGTTTATTTTCCGCTTTGGATCCCCGTCGCTCTTGTTTTTCTAACCGGGTTCAACTTCCCGTACTGTTCCCGTTATTCCGAGTTAAACAGCCGGTCCGGTACAGCGCGACAGAAAAAAGGAGACTCTACTCGAAACGGCTCCGCGTGTGCTGTGTGCTGACGACGGTCGTAACCGGTGAAGAAGTGCATTATGGGAAATGTAGTTCTTTTACTGGAGAACTGCGCTTGTGTACATAGAACTCGAACTCCTTAAAAGACTACATTTCCCTATTTCTGACCGATCGGACTGTTCCTCGTTGAAACGCTACATCTTAAAGTGACACGTCTGTAAAAAATCATTTATTCATTAATTTGTTTACTGATTTATTAAGTTTCACTAATATTAAGATTTGTTAAAGATATTTTGAAACACTTTTCAGACTTTACTCACTTACACAGCCTGCAGGTAAAAGTGTGTTTGTTTAATGTTTGTTTGTTTATTAGGATTGTAACGTCATGTTTAACACGTTTTGGTTACATTCATGACAGGAACGGTAGTTACTCATTACACAAGATTCATTAGTTCACAAGGTTATATCAAACACAGTCATGGACAATTTAGTGTCTCCAATTCACCTCACTTGCACGTCTTTGGACTGTGGGAGGAAACCGGAGCACCCGGAGGAAACCCACGCAGACACGGGGAGAACATGTAGACTCTACATAGAAAGGACCCGGACCCGGCCTGGGGATCGAACCCAGGACCTTCTTGCTGTAAGGCGACAGTGCTACCCACTTATACACCGTGCCGCCCGCGCTATTGATGTTTCACATCAATTAAACTACAGTATTACATTGATATTCATATATAAGAATGCATTGATAATAATTATTTTATATAATATTTATTTTTTAGTTGCTCGAGTGGCACAAGGTAAATTATGCCATCCCACTACAGCTCAGATCCAGGGTCAGAATCTCCAATGGTGCTATCAGCAGGCCAGGCATCTGTGGTGTCTGGGGGGATGGATAAGGCCCATGATGGATTGGTGTCAGGGTGTGTTACTGCATTACCGCCAGTGATTCAGGGAAACCGGACCCACCACAATCCTGACCAGGATCATTTATGTGGTACAGCATGAAAACGAAAAAATGACTTTTGCTATATTTTGTACACTATTTTATATATTATTATCATTTGTTATATAATACTAGATTAATACTGTAAATTGTGTTGATGTTATATTGTTATACAGCACTAATAACACAAAGACATTCTGAAGAACAGACAATTAATATGACTGGGTTAAAAAGTTATTAAAGTATTAAAGTTTACTAACTATTATGCTGATTTGATGTAGGAGCTTCACATGGAAGGTGCCGTTAATACTGGAAAAGCAAGTTTCTGGCTGTTAGCATATGAAAATAAGAACGATGGAGACAGTAACAGTGCTTAATGAAATGAATGCCCTGACGGTTTTTAAGGCAGGTGAAAGAAAGCAATTGGCGCGGCGGGGTCGCATGATCCTAGATCAGGGTGGGGGCATCGACAAGAGAGAGATAAGCTCCAACTGGCCACGACTGGATTGAGTGATAAAACGAGAAAACCCTCAAAAAATGTAGAAGAAACTGAAAAGGGGGCAAATACTATTTTAGCACTATTTACCAAAATATACCAGAATTTACAAAGAACAGATCTGATCAGCATAAAGACCTGAGGAACTTTGAGGACTTAAGGACCAAATCGTTACGGCCAGGCGACTGGGTTGAAGTGTCTTCCAAACATCAAGGGTGTCACAAGCAGCCGTGATGAGTTCCAACTTCCAACCCACAGCAGTCCAGGAGGGACGAGCCAAAATCTGTCTATAGGTTCTGACAGGGTTGTTGGGCAGCAAAGCCAGGTCCATAAAGGAACTACACACATCCCTGACCTCAACCCCACTGAACACCTTTGGGATAAATTGGAATGTAGACTACTGACCAGGCCTTCAAGTCCAGCATCAGTGCCCGACCTCATAGATGCTCTTTTGTTAAAAAATATTAGTGCACATGGCTTCAGAATACGATGTCAAACAATGGTCAGGTGTCCACATACTTCTGGTCATATAAGTGTCTGTTGCAATATGGGTGGTGCAGAGAAACATGGACCCTGCAAACCTGGGTTCGATCCTCACTTCTCATTAGTGTCTGTAAGAGGTTTGTCATGCAACCCCACACCCCCAAACCCCCACGAACACGCGTGCATCCCTCCACCGCCCAAAACACACAGAAGGTGGATTGGCTGCTCTAAATAAGTCTTTGATACACGTAAGGTCACCAGGGTGTATGAGGATGGCGTTCGATCTAAACCACAAATAAAGACAAATGAGGAGCAGAGGTGAGTTTGGACCAGTATCATCAGCTTTATTATCATTCATACGTGCTTAATTTAGGAAAAGCTTGTGATTATAAAACTAATCTACTCTGCTCGGTCAAAATCAAGAACAAAAAGAAAATCCCAAATGAATGTGATTATTGCACCAAACCAAGAGAGTCTAGCTGTTTAAAAAAGAACCGTTTACATCATGAAAATAAATTATTCATTTACATTCATTATTAGGGGGAATAAAACACAGATACATGCGATTTGGTTGAAATATGCCCGGGTTACTGTATGTGTACGGTCACGGTGAGTTGAAGGACGTTCTCGATGGGTACCTTCATCCAGCGATGGCTCGATGGTTTGGCCTGATGGCCCAGTGAACCCAGTGTAAATTCTATCATCTCTGACGGTCGGTCAGTTTTACAGTAAACATTACAACACGCCGCGTTTCCCATCAACGTACGAGACAAACATAAACACACGTTCCTCCGTCAGAGTGCAAATAAACAACCGCAGACCGAAGATAAATAAAGATCAGTGTGATTAAATCCCAACGTTCTGTACAGAAAGTGCAACGAGGCTTCCGGTCCATCATCACCGGTCCCATCATCACCAGTCCCATCATCACCACCCATCATCACCGGTCCCATCATCACCAGTCCCATCATCACCACCCATCATCACTGGTCCCATCATCACCAGTCCCATCATCACCACCCATCATCACTGGTCCCATCATCACCACCCATCATCACCAGTCCCATCATCACCTCCCATCATCAACCACCCATCATCACTGGTCCCAGGTCCCATCATCACCTCCCATCATCAACCACCCATCATCACTGGTCCCATCATCATCACCGGTCCCATCATCACCGGTCCCATCATCACCACCCATCATCACTGGTCCCATCATCACCTCCCATCATCAACCACCCATCATCAACCACCCATCATCACTGGTCCCATCATCACCAGTCCCATCATCACTGGTCCCAGGTCCCATCATCAATACCCATCATCATCACCAGTCCCATCATCACCACCCATCATCAACCACCCATCATCAACCACCCATCATCAACACCCATCATCAACCACCCATCATCAACCACCCATCATCACTGGTCCCAGGTCCCATCATCAATACCCATCATCATCACCGGTCCCATCATCACCGGTCCATCATCACCACCCATCATGTGACTATTTCTTAATCCTTCACCCAAAATCCAAACCACCCCTTCTTTTGGCAATAACACACACAACGTAAAAGACAAACCATTCTACACGGGCGCTGCTTCTAGAATTCAGTTCAAGTAAAATGAAATGTACACAATGTTCCCTTAATAATTCCTGGTCCATTAGCCAAAATGCTTAAACAAATAAACGTCTACCTGTGGCCTTCGATACAAACACCCAGATTACCCGTGTGCGCTGGATATTTTCTAGAATAAAATCCCAAATGAATCAGACATGGGTCTTCGCTCTAGATGATATTGATGGATGTACCGGAGTGTTTACAGTGTAAACCGTCGTTTCCAATTACCCCAATTACACCCCAATTCCTTCTTCAGGTACCTGACACCGCTTCTTTTCACCTGCCTGTGGTGGCTTCACACAGGGATCAGTATCACGTACAGGGTCAGGCACTGCTCTCCATTATTCACAGCAGCAACGAGGAATCCCTTCAGCCCGCCCACCCGGCAGACGTCAGCCAATCAGGTCGGCATGTTATTAACCGTTTGTAAAGTATTGAGTCGTTAACAATGATTTGGCTCCACAAGCAGTCGGTCCCAGATCCATCAGGGGTTGAGAACCTGTGAACCGCTGGACCAAGGGACCCAGGGAACATCGCCTACATTTCATTTTTCACCGAACTACCCGCTTTTAGTAAACAACCGATGTTTACATAATAAAAGAACAAAAACTATAACGTTTAACCCGCTATCTAAAGTGTAAAGCCGTGCTGTATAATGTGAACTAAACGCTAAAGAACGGGCGTGACAGGGAGGAGACAAACCGCCTCAACATGAACGTAATAAAAAAAAGGACGGACGGTAATAAAATTCTTCATTCGCTTCATTAGTGGCACCTTATTCTCACCTGTGTTCCAATACGCTTGTAATGCACCTTCATCCACGTTCCCTCAACCGCGCACCTCCAAAACGCTTCCTGCTCTAAACGCAACGGTTCCAGAACAAGACCAAGTGTCTCCTGACGTCTGTCATGGCGTATGTGTTCTTCACACGGTGGAAATCGGGGAGCGGAACTTCGGGGTTCGGTTTACTCTGCGTGTTAGGTAGCGAGCAGCAGCCAACAGCTCCCCCTAGTGGAGAAACTTCCACCTTCCACATATAAAGCACAGGAGACGCTTATAAAGTCAGCGTCATTTAAGCTCTTACCTAATCTATAATTATGAAGCAAAGCATTGTGGGTGAAGCCCATCCTGGTCGTGCGGACAAAATAACAAAATGTGAAGAGAGAGAGAACGAGGGAGAGAACAAAGCCGAGGAGGAGCGAGGGCGGGCGGACGAAGGTGCATTAGAGCAGTATTGGAACGCAGCCCTGGAGTCATGTGATCAAGGCATTCACAGTGTGTGTGTGTGTAGCGCCCCCTGGATGCTTCTATCTGATGGAGTCGGACTCCTCCTGGCTTTGAGGAACCTTCTGATCGGCGGTCTGTTCTTCGGCGTTCAGCTCCACGGGCGCCTCGGACCCCGGTGGCGGGCGAGCCGATGGAACCTCGGCGTCCTTCGCGGAGTCGTCCAGGTGAGACAGGGAGCTGGTCTCGCTGCAGGAGTCCGAACCCACGGCCGGGCGCCGGAGCGGCTTTTGTCCTGCGAGCGACAGAAAACAAAACAAACGCGATGCTAAGACAGGGTGGGGAGCAGGGCGGGGCGTTAGGCTGCATCACCTGAGCGCTAGCTGCTAACCTGAGAGGCGTCTGGTGGCGGGCGTGGCCGCTTCAGGTGAGGATTCTTTGCTCATCTGGACCTTCATGGAGTAAATGGGTTCGGTGCTGTCCAGAGAACCTGCAGGCACGACAGAGGAACGTTACACTGATCCAGACACACACACACACTCACACACTAACACCCCCCCCCCCACACACACACACACACACCCCCCCCCCACCCCCACACTCACACCCCACACACACACTCACACACTAACACCCCCCCCCACACACACACACACACACACACACACACACACTCACTCACTCACACCCCCCCCCACACACACTCACACACACACCCCACACACACACACACACACACACACTAACACCCCCCCCCCTTACACACACACACTCTCACACACACTCACTCACACACACTCACACCCCCCACACACACTCACACACACACTCACACACACACACTCACACACACACACACACACTCACACACACTCACACACACACACACACACACACACACTGCTCACCTGCTGCCAGGTCGAACGTTCTTCCCTTCACCGAGCTCTGAATGGGAGAGAACCAGTTCAGTACTGAACCCACCAGAGGAATCTGTCGCAGCACCCCCTACAGGAACCAAGAGAAACATATCAGAGAAAAGTAAAACCTGATACACGACGTGGCCAAAAGTATTCGGACGCCTGACCGTGAGCTTGTCGTGCATCCCGTTCCAAAAACAAACGGTATTAAAACATATGATCCTGATCTCTAATGTCACACACACACACACACACACACACCTCCTCTATCAGCTTGTCCTCGTTGGCTTTCAGAAGCTGAATCTCGGCCTCCAGAATTCCCTTCCTCACCACCTCCGTCAGGTTCTCCAACATCTACAGAGGAACAAATAAACGGCACTCAAAATCCGAGCGGCTCTGATGGTTCCCCACATATTTCATCCCCATCGTACCTGTCCACTCTCCTCGATCTCTTTCCCTGTCGACGCGATGGTCTCCACCAGCACCGACACGTCCAGGTCCTCCGATGCCATTCCAATAAAGATGCAGCTCTGTTCCTCACCAAACTCCGGTCCTGTACAGGACAAGGGATCAGAGGAGTTTATTACCTCACACATCATCACACACGGTCACTAAATCCACAATACAGAACGATCGAGTTAAAAACAAAGCTCTGGAACAATACCAGGTTCTAGTTCCAAAAAATGAGTAATTCAGGAGATTGTGTGGATGATAAAAAGTCACCAATAATTTTGAGTTGACCCCAGATCCAATTATTATTATTATTATTATTATTTTTATGATCACTACTATTTATAATACCTTAATTTTTATTATTATTTATTATCATTAGTTTTTATTATTGACATTTATATTAATAATACTGTAATAATATTATATTATTTGAAGCATAATTATTATTATTATTATAATTACTTTTATTATTACTATTATTTTCATCACTATTATAAATAATACTTATTTTAATTATTGTTTATTATCATCTTTATCATTATTATTTTTATTAACATGTATATTATTACTACTGTAATAATAATGTTATAATTTTATACTATTATTTTCATTATTTTTATTATCCTTATTATTACTGTTTTTTCTTAATAATTATCATTATTATAATTATATTCAATGTTATTATTATCATTATTATATTAATTATTATTATTATTATATTCATTATTATTATTATATTCAATATTATTATTATTATTATTATATACAATATAATTATTGTATTTATTAATATATTCATTATTATTATTATTATTTCATTATATTCAATATTTTATTATTATTATTATATTTATTATAATTATTATTATATTCAATATAATAATTGTTAATATATTTTATATTATCACTAATGACACGTGTGATCACTTCTTTTCCCCAACCGGAGAGCATTAACCCCCCACGCTCTCTGTACTCTTCCACCACTGAATACAGAACCTCAGCCAGCCAGCAGGTGTCGCTGTTGTAACGGTAAGTTACATTCCTAACCTCCCTCAGACACCACAGATAAATACTGGACGTGTCTGTAGAGCACCCGAGCAGACTGGTGGCAACACCGAGACTCAAACCCTGGTCTCTGCAGTAGTGCACCAGCTGCTACCTCAGCCGTTACTATGACGATGATGATGGTGACCTGTGGAGAAGTCCAGCTCGGTGTCGAGCTCCCTGAGTTTCTTCAGCAGCTCGGTGTTGATCTTCCTCAGCTCCTGCTCCCTCTTATCCTCACCCAGATCCGCCCTCCTCGACTCGTACCTGCAGGGAGACACGGGCGGGGCGCATGAGAGGCGACGGGTGAGGGTTTAGGGTGCGTTAGGATTAGGATTAATGGTGGGTTTGACCTCTGACCTGACGGCTCCCAGACCGGCCCAGGTGGGATCGTCCACGTAGGTGAGGGGCGAGTACTGCAGCACCTCCTCCCGAAAATCATGCCGCAACCTGAGAGTGGAGCTCAACACGGGGATTAGATCTGATAACCTCTCCACCAGCACCGTCACGTCCTCCTGCTGAGTACCGAGGGCTGTACACACACGATCACACACACACACACACACATACACACACAAACATATATAAATACACACACACAATAACACACATATAAATACACACACACACACACACACACACACACACACACACACACACACATACACACACACACAATCACACACACACATATATAAATACACACACACACAATAACACACACAATAACACACATATAAATACACACACACACACACACACACACACACACACACACACACACAATCACACACAAACCAATTCAGAAAATCAGATTATTCCCAGGATTTAATCGTAATCAGATTACTGGCAGATACTGAACCTAATCTGATTATTTTTAGATCCTGATCCTAATCAGATTATTCCTAAAACCAGATCCTAATCAGATTATTCCCAGATCCTGATCCTAATCAGATTATTCATAAAACCTGATCCTAATCAGATTATTCCCATAGCCTAATCCTAATTAGATTAATCCCAGATCCAAATTCTAATCAATCCCAGAGCCTGATCCTATTCAGATTATTCCTGAAATCTGATCCTAATAATACCCGATCCTAATCAGATTCGTAGAAATTTAATCCTAATCAGATTCACAGAATTTAATTCTAATCTGATAATCTCCACAACCGGATCTTAATCAGATTATTCCCAAAATAATCAGATCATTGGCGTAATCTGTCGTAATCTGATTACTTCCGCGCGTGAACACACTCGGTGTGCGTGAGCTCTCACCCGCTGCCGTCATCAGGGGGCTGAACCGTACGCACGCGCCCTCGTCCTCCAGCTCCACCACATCCACACCGCTGGCAGCTACCACCCGCGCCAACCGCTCGCCCAGCTGCACAGGAGCGCAAACAAACACCCGCCGTAACTGGTTTAGGTTCAAAATTTTAGGGTTCGCTCTGTATAGGGGGCGGATCGGACCAGTTCTTACCCATCTGTTGAAGGAGTCCAGGACCTCCCGGTCTCCAGAACCGCACCCCTCTACGGAACCGCCGCTGGACGCTGCACACAGAAACGGGTTCATACTGAGATCCGTATCGCGCACAGAGAGTCAGTCACAGATCTACATTATCCTCCGTCTCTGTGCTGCACAGAGACCCCTCGGAACCCAAAAAAGGAACTTACCCGAACTGGTATCCTGAGAGAAGCGGAACACGACGACCGGAGAGCTGATCTCGTCCTCGACCTGCGAACGACAAGAGGAGAAGGATGCAGGAGAGAGAACAACATAAGGACCATAAAGAAACACAGCGAGAGCGAGAGAGAGCAAGAGCGAGTGGGGGGCGTCTAACAAACCCGACGGCACTGACATGTGAGAATGAGACAGAGCCGGAGTCGTGATGTCATGCAGCGAGCAGCGCGGTGCGTGGCGGCCTCCTCCAGGCTCGGGGCGTCCGGACAGACGCCCGGATGTGATGTCATGGGAAGGGGGAGGGGTTAGTTACTGGTTAAGCTGGGCTGGACTGGGCCGCGTGAGTGATAACGGCCGCGGGAACAGGAGGACCCTGGAGCGGCAAAACTACTATGTAAGATTAGGCAACCAACAGAGTTCTGAGAGAGCCAAACAGTTGCTGCGTGAATCTTGTGATCTACTGGATCACAAGATCTACGTACAAAACACATACGCTGGGGTATAGAGCACGAATCCTGGACCCCTGAGCAATGGGGGAAAACGTACCAGATCTGGTGTCGTTTCCCGATTGCTCAGGAGTCCAGGTTTCGTGCTCCTTACACCGAGCTGTACGTCTGTACCTTGACCTTTGATATAGGTTCCGTTTCCGAACGGTGGCTTTATGAAACGCCACAGGGTGCGTTTTTTGTCAGGTGCTCATACGGGTGTGGAATAGGGGCATATGGGTGCACGGTGTCTGAGGGAGGAAAGGGCGGGGGCTCTCTGTGTGCGATGCGGCTCTCCGCGGGACACGTGACTGAACGGCCGTGCGGCGAGCCGACTCTCCTCGCTCACATCGGGGGTCGTTCAAGCGGCAGCGGGTTCACGAGGGGAACTGGATATGACTAAACCAGACTGGACAAGTCGATTCAGGCCTCCTTGGAACTCTGTTAGTTGCCTCACGTGGCCTTAATCTCATCTTGCTTAACAGTGATTAAGTTAATAAACGAACCTGCAGCTTTAATTGTGGTTCAGTCGCTTGGAAATGGAACAGCGGTAGCTCAGAGGTTAAGGTACTGGAGTAGTAATCAGAAGGTTGTTGGTTCAAGCCCCACTACTGACGAGTTGTCACTAATCCTCCCTTAATTTGGCCGTAATGAAGCACCGATTCTCACGATGGAAATGAAAATAAACGGCGCCGCACAACAAAGCTCTTCTGTCCCGAATCCCGAAGATCAAAGTGAATCTACATGCTGAAGCACGGGGGCCCCCAAAAAACGGGCCCCCAAAGGTCCGGTGCTTATGACCCGCCGGTCATCCAAGCTCCATCGGGTGACCTTCAGCTTCCCCGGATGTTTGTGCACATGCCGTGCGCGCCAAGCGGTGGACATGATGAGGCGTGGAGGGGGGGAGCGGTGAGGGTAGAACAGAGCGGGCGAGGGGGTGAGCGGGCGAGGGGGGCGAGGTTCGGTTTGGGGTTGAGGACGGATCCCACCTACAATAGAGAGTATGACAGAGCCCAGCACGTCCCTCAGTGAGGCCGCGGAGAGAGGCGGCACCCGCGAACGACACACAGCCCCCTGGAACCAAGGCACCCGGGTCTCACTAACACACACTGATCAAGAGCTAGTATACACACACACACACACACACACACACACACACACACACACACACACACACACACACACACACTCTGCACCAGGGGTGTGTCGGTACGCATTAAAAGCAAATCAATTCAAAATGCTTAAAAACCAGCAAGTACAGATGCTGCACTGCCAAAAGTATTCGGACACTCCGTGTAAACACTGGATTCTATCTGAGACAGGCGTGATGCCACCTTATTAGCGGACCAGTTCAACACTCCGCCCTGCTAACACGCCAGTCTCGACTGGTGAGCTGAAAAAAAATTCACTCTTGGTGACTGATTAGGTTCCGAGCTTCATCTGGAGGGTGTAAAGCACAACAACCTCAGACTCCGGAGAACTGGAAATGTGTTCTCATCATGCGGCACCTAACAGAAAAATTCAGGTTGGTCAGATCTTCAGGGTTCACTCATGGAGAGGTTTGGTGAGTGTGGGATGAATAGGAACACAGACTGTGAACCAGACCTTGCACCTGGTACCATAATGAGTGTCTAAATAAAAGAGAATCCCTGCAGTCATGTTTCAAACTCTAGTGACAGGAAGAGCGGAGGCGAGTACTGCATTCTGGGGAAGGACCTTCAAAAACCTCTCGAGCATCAACGTCAACTGAGCTGACGAATGCTCTCGTGATTGACCGGGCACAAGTTCCCACAAACACAGTCCGAAATCTTTACAAATACTTTTGAGGATTTGAGATCTGTTATCAGGTGTCCACATACATTTGGCCGTATAGGCAGTCTTACACACAGGACTGTCAGATTTATGATGATGTGATTTAATGGCTGTACGATTATCATACCATCGATTTATCATACAGATCCACCCCTCGATACTCACACACACACACACGTACACACACACACACACGTTTACCATGCTCAAAGCCTCCAGGAGAGAGACCTCACTGTCAAGGACGTCCTGATTCAAACCACACAGGAACACATTAGATCACCATTCACTTTCATTTACCTGCTTTTACCTTCCTGCATCTTATTTTACTTTCTTTAATTATAAAAAAACACACATTTAATAGGTTTTTCGAGGTGTGAAAAAGTATCTGCCCCCCAATCGGACTGCACTAACTAGCCAAGGTTTGAACCTGTGACGATCCTAATCTTTTGATTAACGTTCGAGAAGTCGATCCTCCCGAATTGGTGCCATTTCTGTCCCCAGAACAGTATAAGTATAAATGTACATGAAAATAAACCTTAAAATGCATTTTTTATTGAGTAGAGTGCCCTCCACATTCATCTACCTGCAAATGTATGAGATATAATTATAAACGTTCATAAAAAAAAGCCTATAATACTGAATAAAAGTATTTTTTACACATGGTCACGTCCCCTCTCTAACCTGACACTTTAGAATAAAGTATAAGAGTAAAATCAGTCAGAAATGCTTTTATCCTGCAGTGTTTGGTGACTTCAGATCACATCTGTGTTTTTAATCTTTAATTTCCATCAGAAATGTAGAATAATGTGGTTAAAATCCCCTCAGTCCTGTTACCCTCACATATTCATCCTTCTGATCATAAACATGTGGGAATATCCTCATCGATCAGCTCACATTTAAAACAGAAATGTTCATCATCTGTATGTACTGAAGCTCACGGGAGGAGCATTGGTAGGTTCTTTTTTCCCCCGTATGAGCATTTTGTGATGAATCACTAGACTGTGCCTGGTGTTCTGGTGCTTTAGCATGTTTTCCATGCTGCTATATTTCACAGATTTACTAATTTTAGGTTAAAATTAGAACTCTCAGTCCTGTTACTCATGTACACTCATCTTCCACCTAGAAACCTCGTACAAATGAAACAAAGCTGCCTGAGATTCGACCCAAACACATTCTGAGTAGTTAAGTGTGTGCGTTACTAGATTCAGTGTTAAACAAAGATAAAAAATAAACTTTAGATTCATCCAGTCACTGCACTCAGATGGCACCAGTTTGGTGGAACGACCCATAAACGAGTCCCTAATTCTCCCGTGTATAATAGCTGGAATCTCACAGAGGCTTTGATGAGATGATAACGACGGTAACGAGGCTGATTCACTTACCGAGGTTTTAATGGAGGATAAAGTTTTCAACCTGGATAGAAGCTGCTGACTCTATAATAATAAAACACACACAGTTCAGTTATTAAATGTAGTTAAATATATAACATCAAATCAACATACACTACATACACTATCATACCATCAAAATGTGCATAAGTGTGTGTGTGTGTATGTACATGCATGTATTTGTGTGTGTGTCTACGTATGTGTGTGTGTACATGTGTGTGTGTACATGTATGTATGTGTGTGTGTGTGTGTGTGTACATGCATGTATGTGTGTGTGTACATGTGTGTATGCACGTGTGTGTATATGTACGTGTGTGTATGTGTGTGTGTGTACATGCATGTATGTGTGTGTGTACATGTGTGTATGCACGTGTGTGTATATGTACGTGTGTGTGTGTGTGTGTGTGTGTGTGTGTGTGTGTGTGTGTGTGTACATGCATGCACGTGTGTGTATATGTACGTGTGTGTATATGTGTGTGTGTGTACATGTGTGTGTACATGTATGTATGTGTGTGTGTGTGTGTGTGTACATGCATGTATGTGTGTGTGTACATGTGTATGCACGTGTGTGTATATGTACGTGTGTGTATATGTGTGTGTATATGTGTGTGTGTGTGTGTGTGTGTACGTACGAGCTGTGAGGATTGTTTGATCTTCTCCACGATGCCGTCGTGTCCCAGGTACTGCAGTGAGAGCCAGAGAGGAAGAGCTCGGAGCTTCTCCACCGCGTGGCTACAGGTGAGTCCCGCCGCTAACGACTAACAGAGACACACAAACAGATCCGCCTTAAACAGGAGGATCCACCTTAAACCGGCGCTCTGAAGTGTAAACGTTCATGCAGGGATGTTCAGGATTAACACAACTAAAACGTGGATATTTAATTACTGCTGCTAATAACAGTCATTTTATTTTCATCATCCGCTTTAACCTGGTCAAAGTCATGGTGGGTCCAGGTCCACCAGGAAACACTGAGTACAAGAAACATCCTGGACAGGACGCCAATCCATCGTATGACTTCAGTCATTCCCCAGGCCTAACCAACCCGTACCAATCATAACTAACCCCAACTACTTGTTACTAACCTGTACTAACCCTACCAAGCCCTAACTAACCCTTACTAATAGTAAATAACTACTGTTAGCTCTAACAAACCCTAACTAACCTTTACTAACTTTTGTTAATTGTAACAAACCCTTGCTATCCCTAACCAGACCTAACTAACCCTTACTAATGCTTACTAACTCCTGTTAACTGTTACTAACCCTAAGCAGCCCTAACTAAACTTTACTAACACTAACTCCTGTTAACTGTAACAAACCCCTACTAACTCTAACTAGTCCTTACTAACTGATACTAGCCCATACTAACTCTATTCAGCCCTTACTAAATATTAGGTGTGTTTCAGGTACATCCATCACTGACAGATATGTTTGTATAATGAATGATATTAAAGCTGGGTGGGTGGTGAGGGTGTGGTCAGTGTACTGACCAGTGCAGGGTCCTCGTGTCTGTAGAGTGTAACTGCAGGAACCGCCGGCAGTCCGAGCCACGGGCCAGGGGTCAACGTCATACTGTCACTCTTAGTGGCTGCCTGAACACACACACACACACAATCAGAAACACACACAATCAGAAACACACACAATCGAAAAACACACACACACACAGAGAAGCATAAACTCACACACAATCAAACACACACAATTTTGCCCTAAAATGCTCAATAACACTGAGCAACTCAAGTAACAGTTACAGCTCATCAACACACCATACAGATATAAATGAAATATAAACCCTCATCATACCAGGACTGCAGAGGAGACGTGACCGAGCACCAGGGTCGCCAGGTTCACACTGATGAGCACAGAACAAAACAACACGTTACACGAACCCTTGCTAACCCAAAATAAACCCTAACTAACCCATACTAACCCAGTGAAGCAGGTTCGGGTTAGAGACGGGTGTATTTAGGTGCACAAACCCTAAATTCTAACATTAATACCAAACGGGACCCCGAGTGATGAGTACCCACCCCTCCACGTGGAGCCAGACGTTGTACTGGGTGCACAGCTCCCTCAGTCGAGCCAGTTTGTCCGTGTGACCCGCGCCCGGAGTTCCTAAAGGCCAAATAAAAAAAAAATTATATCCTAAACATCAGGAGTGTGACTAAGGGGATTTGTGACAAAGTTAAAAAGTTAAAAGTATATTCATGAGATGGTGACCAGGGATATCGGAGACTCTCAGTGACTCTCCGTGCGCGATACAGATCTCCACATACTAATCAGAAGAAGTGAACTGACCTGCGTTGGCGACCAGAAGCAAAGGAAGCTTCCCCGCTTCCACGTCTTCTTTAATCAGCTTGTCCAGCAGCGCCACGTCCTGCAAGATAGACGCACGTCCAAATAATTACGAACACGGCGGCCGAGAAAATATAGAATAAAATTAAAGGAGGTCTCGACAGGATCGTACCATCTGGTGCTGGGAGCCGAACATGGTGTTGCACGGGACGGTGCACACGCTGGACAGCGGCAGACCCAACTGCGAATAAAAATGAACAGGGAACAGTTTAGGGAAGGTCCTGTCCTGTTCCAGCATGATCAGGCTCTATAAAGACAAATGCTTGTGATTAAACAGGCACAAATTCTCACACACGGACGTACTTCGGAACACCCAACAAGCTCATGTTTGGGCGTCTGAATACTTTTGGCTACATAGCGCACGTCCAAAAGTATGTGGACACCCGGGAGTGTAAAATCAAGCTTGTGGCAACAGCTAGAGGGCGCTACGGTGGCCACCGGTGTGGAAAAACAAGCCGAGCCGGTTTCAACAGCTCGTTTTCCTACCAATCCAGATATTTGCGTCGTACACAGTCATGTGACCACACCCCAGAAGTGCCTGATCAGAAGAGGGCGACTGGGGTTACCCGGGGTCCCTGTGACACACTAGATCAAAGTTTTTTACACCCTGGTTGAACAAATGGAGCACAGAGAAATATAATAATAATTAAATAAACGTGTACGTGAGCGCCCCCTTGTCGTTTGTGTTGCTGGGGTCAAAAAAGATGGTTAATGAAGAAGATCTCCACCTCATTCACCCCTTAAAGAACCTAGAAGCTCCACTGTTCCACCACCGACCCCGTCAGGATCACTGTTAGCTCGTGTTTCCGATATATCGCCCGCCCCCATGTATCGCTCCGTACCTGTGTGCAGAGGTGTTCCCCGAGTCCAGGCCTGCACGCAGCGCTCAGGTACAGCACCGGCGATCTGGAGCCGAAGACGGCGTACCCCTCGGTGGCGTACTCCTCGTAGCGGCTGTTGATGACCAGCCGACACACCCTGGTCAGGCCGGCTCGCTCGTCCTCGTGGTAGTACGCCGAGCCATTCTCGTACCTGCAACCACACGCGGATTAGAAGCTGATTGCACCGCCATGCAACACTCCAGCACACGTACGTGTGATGGCAGAACTTTAAATTACACATCATTACTAACCCATAAACACCTGAGTTAACTAGAGTTAAAGAAAAACAACCAGCTAACTAAGCCACAAACCGAGAAGCAGAGATCAGCAGCATGATGAACATATTTCAGCAGTAAACTACACTGCACCAGTTCACTATCAGCCAGTCGGGCATCTACATCTCAGTGGGACCTCGTCTTCAAGGACAGTGGTGGACTAGTGGATAAAGGACTGAAGACGCTCTTTTGTCGTATACAGACTAAACCCGGGTCGAGCGCCAACCAAACGCTACGTTCGCCAAGGTACCTGAAGAGTCGGCAGAGCCAGAGCGTGGTGTCCGACAGGATCCGTGTGGTGACCTTCCTCACGCGTTCTTTATCCAGGATGGAGATGTACGCCGCCAGACTGTGACCCAGTAACGCCATGTGACCCTGTTCACCGACACACTGCATTCTACTGCACACGCACACACACACACATTAACCTTCAGTGTGATATTTTATCTCCTGTTTATACAAGTCTGGTAGATTCCTTCCCGTCCAAGGGCTTCCAGAGCTCGTACCTTCCACACAGCAATATTTAAGGGTATGAAAAAGTAATTACCCCCCCACCCCTTTTTTTGATCATAAGCTTGTTGCATGTGCCTTAAATCAATTAATTCTTCTGTCTGTTCAATCAAAATGACATTTTTGATCTTGGACGAGAAGATCTGGCTCACGTTTGGTTCGTGATCTTACCGGTGACCGTGTTTCTCCTCTTCATCGTGCATGAGGTTCTGAACCAGCTGCAGCACGCTCCCAAAACTCTGTCCACTACAACACACCACAAAAATAAAATATATAAATATATATATACATTGAAAACCCGACATTAATCAGACCGACAGCAGTCGGCTCCAGAATTATCAGCAGCCTTGATTGATAAAAATTGGCTTTGTTGTTGTTTTTTTAACCAAAAAGAAGTACAAATTCAGTGGGAATTTGTGCCCGTTCAGTCAAACGATGACTGTATTTGTACGGCTGGGCGCTGACTGATCAGTTGGTGTTCCGGTTCATCCCAGAGCTAGCTGTTCAGTGGGGCTGAGCTCGGGACTCTGTGCAGAACACTGGAGGGCCTTCCCTAAACTATTGCTGCAGACTTGGAAGCATGTCATTTCCCACATTATAAAGGTTGTGGCTGAAACACGTGAATTCAGTAATTAAAAGGGGTGTCCTAATACTTTTATCCATATAATTGTATGTAGTTGTAGATTTGTGGTCAAAAGGTTGCTTGTTCAAGCCCCGCCACTGTTGGGCCCTTGAGCAAGGCCCTTAACCTTCAATTGCTTAGAAAATATACTGTCACAGTACTGTACGTCGCTTTGAATAAAGTCCACTAAATGACGTAAATGTAAACGTATTGATTATTTAAATAGGTGTGTTTTAATTAAAGGTGTTTAAGCTAATTAAGCACACAGTCATCTATACAGGGCGGTTCTAACCCTGTAAATTAGGGCGTGGCAGTAATTCTACAGCTGATTGTTCGTATTGTTCGCAGTAGAACAGAACTGGATGAGTGCAGATCATGACTTACTCGCCCTGTAGAGGACCCGGAATTTCCCTCCAGCTCAGCTGCCGCTTCTCTCCGTCCTGCTCCGGGTCTCTGCACAGCAAAAAACTTCCATCAGATCAGTTCATGACGTTGTTTACACAGCACACGGGAGTAATTCCTTCCGACTGCGTCCCAATCCACATCATGAGATACGCAGTGTGCACTGTATAGACACACTGTCCAGTACAGTAGGGCAGTTTGGAACGCAGCCTTCAGGACTCACAGATATGATGGAAGATGAATACTGAGACTCAGACTCAGACTCAGACTCAGACTCAGACTCAGCTTTATTGTCATTCAACCACGTACATGATAGAACGAAATACAGTTTCCCAGGTCTCGGTGTGTGTGACATGAAGAAAATAAAATAGAATAAAATATAGAATAATATAGAATAAAGTAATAAAAATTTAGAACAAACTGAGAAACTAAAAAAGAGTACAAGTACAAAGTTTACAAGTATTGCACAACAACTGCAGCAGCTTATGTTTACTAAAGTGCATGATTGCAAAAGGTGTAGCAGCAAAAAACTAGCAGCAACAATCCCAAGATTGTCAAAGTGACAGTGTGCCAGTTGTGTCCAGTATGGTAGTTTGTGTTGATAAGATGTTCAGTATATGGGGAGAAGAAGAGTTCAACAGTCTGACTGCATCCGGGTAGAAGCTGTTTTTCAGTCTAGATGTCTTTACCTGGATGCAGCGCAGCCTCCTTCCGGAGGGAAGGGGGGTGAAAAGTCCATGTGCGGGGTGGGTGGGGTCACGGAGGATGCAGGTTTACTTACGTTTGTCCACTCTCTAAAATCTTCATGGCATCGGAGAGGTGACTCCCCATCTCAGCGAGCGTCGGGTCCATCTGAGGAACAAAAACACAATTATTATTTAAATCAAGCTACAAACAGAACGCTCGAGTGATTCAGCGGTAAAACACGCCAGCCTTCATGTACTGAGATCGAATCTCAGCTCAGCTATCAGCCAGTCAGGTGTCTGCACAGACACACAGACCCACAGCTGATTAGAAGATTGATTCACTGTAAGTGACCTCTGCTGGCAGGTTGAAGCGCCTGCAAGAGGGGAGGACGCTCACGGATGGCCGGGCGTGGCTCTCAGCACATGATATTGCGCTCAGCGAGACTCCGCCCCAGCAGGTGAAAAGAAGCGATCGACCCCACCCCCTATTTGGACATTTTTGTGCCCATTGAACTCACAACCGAATTACTACAGAGAACGTGAACACGTACAGAAGAACACGCTGTGCTCTCAGTGTTCCTCCGCCCATCATCTCTATAGGTTGATTACTATAGGTGACCTGTAGGTGGGGTGGGTGTGTGGGGGGCATCATACTGTCTTTTAGTGAATTTATACTTTACATTTCCAATTTATTAAGCTAAAATACAGAATTATAACATGATAGCACTAATTCCTAACAATCCCTGACCTTGATTGTTTATTTTCAGCGGCTCTATGACTAAAATAAATAGCTTTACAATGAAAGCACTAAGTGCTTTGCGTGTGTGTGTGTGTGTGGGTGTGTGTGTGTGTGTGTGTGTGTGTGTGTGTGTGTGTTCAGTGGATCAGTAAAGGAAACAACGTACAGTTTGGGAGTGGCTGTGTAAATCGTGGAGAATAAACATCATCCACCAGGAACTCTTTTTACAGCATGAACAGCTCACATGACCGTCAGAGAAGAAACTACATGAACATCCAAGAGTGTGTTTAAGCGAAATGAGCACTGGGGAGACCAATCCACCTACTGCAGAACAGCGCAAAGTGCCTCAGGGACGGCGACCAATGCTGAGGATTGAACACGGGTCCGAACCCTTACCAAATTTATGATAGCCCAGACCTCAGACCCAGGGGGCAATAAGCTGTTCCCCTTTCCAGTTTTCAAAACCCTCTTGTTCACCTTTATATGCACCTGTTAGAGAAGGGTGTGGATGATGGATGAGGGTTGCGGTACTTCAAGTACTAAACAAGTAATCAGAAGGTTGGTGGTTCAAGCCCCACCACCGCCGAGTTGCCCCTGTTAGGCCCCTGAGCCCTTTAGAAAAGTGATGTACATATATAACTGCAAAATATAATATATACATTTAGAATTATGAATAATATATTACATACTGCATTCTTTTATTGCACTATATACACTACCGCTCAAAAGTTTGGGATCACTTGCAAATTTCCCTCTTTTCCAAAGAAAAACACATTTTCATGCAATTCACAAACAATTTTGTCCATTACACAATTCATTTAAATATATCAGATGATTTTTAAAGAATGAAAATGTTTGCATTAAAGCCTATTTTTGCATATAGTCTTATTTTGCATATAGTCCTATTATCAGCAATTCTCAGTCCTCTGCCTCAATCTCCTGGTATGGCTGCCAATCCAAGTTAAGAATGTTATCAGGCTACTTGATTGTTAGGAAACCCTTTCACAATTTTGTTGCACAGCTGAAAAACGTTATACTAATAAGGGAGCACGACATTCTAGGTTAGTTTAGTATCTGAAGCATCAGCAGTTGTTGGCTTGCTTACAGGCTCAAAATGGCCAGAAAGAAACAACTTTCTTTGGAGACTCGTCAGTCTATTGTCGTTTTAAGAAAGGAAGGCTACTCAATGCGAGATATTGCAAAGAAACTTTAAATATCTTACCATGCTGTTAACTACTCCCTTCAGAGAGTAGCACAAACTGGCTCTAACAAGGACAGAAAAAGGAGTGGGAGGCCCCGATGCACAACTGTACAAGAAGATAAATATCTTAGACTGTGCAGTTTGAGACAAAGACGCCTCACAGGTTGTCAACTGACAGCTGCACTAAATGGAACCCGTCAAACACCAGTGTCAGCATTAACGGTGAAGAGGCGACTTCAGGATGCTGGACTTCATGGCAGAATTGGCAAGAAAAAGCCATATCTCAGACTGGCCAATAAAAAGAAAAGACTGCGATGGGCCAAAGAGAAAAGACATTGGACACTGGAAGATTGGAAGAAGGTGCTGTGGACAGATGAGTCCAAGTTTGAGGTCTTTGGATCAAACAGAAGAACATTTGTGAGGTGCAGGAGCAATGAAAAGATGCAAGACCGATGCTTAATGCCATCTGTCAAGCATGGTGGGGGCAGCGTGATGGTCTGGGGATGCTTTGGAGGTGGTAAAATAGGAGATTTCTATAGAGTGGAAGGGATTTTGAAGAAGGAAGGCTACCACAAGATTTTGCAACGCCATGCCATACCCTGTGGACAGCACTTGATTGGGGCCAATTTCATCCTACAACAGGATAATGACCCCAAACACACCTCTAAAATGTGTCAGCAATATTTAAAAAAAAAGGATTCTGACTTTAATGGAGTGGCCAGCACAGTCTCCGGATCTGAACCCTATTGAGCTGTTGTGGGAGCAGCTGGACCGTATGGTACGGAGGAAGACTGCATCAATCCAATCCATGTTATGGGAGATGCTCCAGGAAGCATGGGGTGAAATCACATCAGATTACCTCGAAAAATTGACAGCTAGAATGCCTAGGGTCTGCCAGGCTGTAATTGCTGCAAAAGGTGGCTTTTTTGATGAAGGCAAAATCTGAAGTATACAGTCATCATTTCCATTAAAATAAAAATTTCTTACTCTGACAATGTCTGCATGTCCTGTTTATTTGCTATATTTCCTCATCTCATGTGTGTTTCCACTGAAAACAAGAAAATGTCACAGTGATCCCAAACTTTTGAGCGGTAGTGTACATGTACAGTATAGATATGAGTGATATATATTACATATTATTACTGTAAACCCTGATGGCTGCAGGAATGAAGGACCGGCGGTATAATTCAGTCATAACTGCAATAATATATGCTGGAATAAATGCTTCTGCTAAAAGCCATAAAATGTAAATGATCAGCTAAACTAACCTTTACAGTTTAGTCCACATACATTTAACCAGGTCGTGTGTGTTAGTACTGAGTATTACAGTATTACAGCTTCATGTGTAATCTTATCAGAATGAAACAGATTCTATTTCTCAGTGCACATTAGAAATAAAAACACTCATTTGATCCCAGTTTTAATGATTATTACTGAAGTGAAGAGCGGCTGATCCATTCTGAACCTCCATCAGATGATGATGTTACATAAACCCTGTCAAACCAGTTCCAGCCATCCAACACTCACCAGATCCATCAGAATTAACCACCAATAACAACAATAATAATGTTTACTCTTTATATTACATATTATTCTTCTGTGTGTGTGTGTGTGTGTGTGTGTGTGTATATGCACTATATTAATTATTGTTCTTGTATGTGTGTCTCTGTATATGTCTGTGTGTATGTGTGTGTCTGTGTGTGTGAGTGTGTGTGTTGTGTGTCTCTGTGTGTATGTGTACTATATTAATTATTGTTCTTGTATGTGTGTCTCTGTATATGTCTGTGTGTATGTGTGTGTCTGTGTGTGTGAGTGTGTGTGTTGTGTGTCTCTGTGTGTATGTGTGTGTGTGCACTATATTAATTATTGTTCTTGTATGTGTGTCTCTGTATGTGTGTGTCTGTATATGTCTGTGTGTGAGTGTGTGTGTTGTGTGTATGTGTATGTAGTTATTGAGGAAATGTCACACACACACACACACACACACACACACACACACACACACACACACACACACACACACACACACACTCTCCTGCTTTAATGGTATCATTACCTTCCTGACTCCGTCCTGCCTCTGTAACCTGTAGAATTACAGATGAATTAAATCTGCAGCTCTTCAGATCGAGTCCCGGTTTAAACCCCCCGAGGATTAAAGTGAAACTCCGGGATGTTTGTGATTTTGCTGAAGCTTCTCTCGCTCATTTGTGTAGAGAAATTTTATATCCGCGACTTCCTGGTGTGCTGGCAGCCGTGACGTCATCGCGCAAAGTGACACGTACGTCAAAGACCGGCTCTGCGTACTACATACTGCATACCTCACTACTGTATACTACATACTGCATACTACATACTGCACTAGTGTATATACTACATACTGCACCACTGTATACTGCATACTGCACTACTGTATACTACATACTGCATACTACATACTGCACTACTGTATACTACATACTGCACTACTGTATACTACATACTGCACTACTGTATACTACATACTGCATACTACATACTGCACTACTGTATACTGCATACTGCACTACTGTATACTGCATACTGCACCACTGTATACTGCATACTGCACTACTGTATACTACATACTGCATACTACATACTGCACTACTGTATACTGCATACTGCACTACTGTATACTGCATACTGCACTACTGTATACTACATACTGCATACTACATACTGCACTAGTGTATACTACATACTGCACTACTGTATACTGCATACTGCACTACTGTATACTACATACTGCATACTACATACTGCATACCTCACTACTGTATACTACATACTGCATACTACATACTGCACTAGTGTATACTACATACTGCATACTGTATGCTGAATATAGTGTTTTAAACATTTACCCCACACCTTTGCCCTGTTAATTACCACTACCCAGATACCTTGGCTTGTTGGACTAGTATGCGTAACCGTAAAACAAGCTCTTGTTCTTGTGTCCACATATTTTGGACACTAACTTGAATGAAACAATGAGTGGGATCCTGAATGGAAACGATCCACGCAATGTGGTTTTGCAGGTTCACCTCCGGTCCTGACACTGACTCATCCAAGGCTTCAGGTGATCTTCAGTTGAGGACACACCCACACACACACACACACACACACACACACCTCTAGCCTGATTAATGGGTTCAGTGTGGATTGGACTGGTTCAGTAGAGGTTATACAGGCTGCAGGTCTCACATCTCACCGTGCTGGACTCCACCGGACCCCCCTGGTCAGGATGAGGAGGGTGGTACCCTGGATCGGGAACGTTACCCTGTACGGGTGTCTGTTCGCCGGAGGGGATTTTCTCCATCAGTGTGTCGCACACCGGGGCAGCCGCGACCTGGACCTGAAGCGCACGCGGAACGTGGGGCTCGTGGCTTTCTGCTTCCATGGCAACTTTAACTACTTCTGGCTGCGCGCGCTGGAGAGCCGGTTCCCCGGTAAATCGGTGGGCATGATCGCGCGCAAACTGGTGCTGGACCAGAGCCTGGCATCACCACTGGCGACCAGCGTCTTCTACACCGGTCAGTACCTTTATAATACCATCAACACTCACTGTCCTAATACTTATGATTCATTTTAAATGATTCCAGAACATTCCAATCACTGTTACAAAACCTCAAAAACCCTTAACATCACCCGTCCTTATACTTATGTTTGGTTTTAATTGATTCACAAACATTTCAGTCACTGAATTATAGTGAATAATCCACCAATCAGGCAGTTCAATAACTTCTATAACATTTACATTCCGTCCCAATACTTATGACTTAAGAACATTCCAGTCACTGAATTCATTTACTGTCTTCTACACCGATAAGTAACTTAAAATACCTCAAAATTCACTGTCCTAATACTTATGGTTCATTTCAAATGATTCACAAAGGATTCATTTACTGACTTATAGATAAAAACGCAGTTAAATAACACTCTCGTTCCCCGTCCTAATACTTATGACCCATTTAAAATGATTCAAGAACATTCCATTCACTGAATTTAATAATAAAATAATGAAACTCTCCTTTACACCGGTCAGTACCCTATAAAACCATCACCATTCAGTGTCCTTATACTTATTATGATTTACAAACGATTTTTAGTGAATAAACTGCAGTTAAATAAGTCACATTTACCGTCCCAATATTATTGACCCATTTAAAATGATTCTAGAACATTCCAATCACTGAATCAGACCGGTCAGTCTGTAAGAAAACCTTGATACTCTTAACATTACCCGTCATTATACTTATGATTTGTTTTAAATGAATTCAAGAACATTCAAATCACTGAATTCATTAATAAAACTCTTCTAAACCGGTCAGTCTGTTAGAAAACCTTTAAACCCTTTACGTTACCCGTCCTTATACTTATGATTCATTTTAATTGATTTACAAACATTTCAATCACTAAATTATAGTCAATAATCCACCACTCAGGCAGTTCAATAACTTCTGTAACATTCACATTCCGTCCCAATACTTATGACTTATTTAAAATGATTCCAGAACATTCCAGTCACTGAAGTCATTAGTGAAACACAGTGTAGTCTTCAACACCGGTCAGTCTTACAAAACCTCATAACCTTTAACTTTCACTGTCCTAATATTTACGGTTCATTATGAATCATTCACGAACACTCAAATTATCAACATAAATATTAAAACACTGCTGACATTTATACTGTATAACACTTAAATTCCCCGTCCTAATACTTATGATTCATTTAAAATTATAGTATAATTATAGTTCAACCACAGAATAATAAACTACTGTCTATTATTTAACTTTACCATTTGCTGTCCTTATATATAGTATATATATATATATATATATATATATATATATATATATATATATATATATATATATATATACTGTATATACAGTACAGGCCAAAAGTTTGGACACACCTTCTCATTCCTGTGGTTTTTCTTAATTTTTTTTAAATTTTCTACATTGTAGATGAATACTAAATACATCCTATGAAGGAACACATATGGAATTATGTAGTAAACAAAAAAGTGTTAAACAAACCAGAATATGTTTTATATTTTAGATTCTTCAAAGTAGCCATCTTTTGCTTTAATGACAGATTTGCACACTCTTTGAAATTTTCTCAACCAGCTTTATTAGGTTTCCACCTGGAATGGTTTTCAATGAATGTTTGTGCCTTGTCTAGAGTGAATTTTTGGAATTTGTTGCTTTTTTAATGTGTTTGAGACCATCAGTTGGGTTGTGCAGAGGTAGAGTTGGTAAAATATAAAACATATTCTGGTTTGTTTAACACTTTTTGGTTCACTACATAATTCTTCATAGTTTGGATGTCTTCAGTATTAATCTACAATGTAGAAAATAAAAATAATCAAGAAAAAACATTGAAGAGAAGGTGTGTCCAAACTTTTGGCTGGTGTGTCCAAACTTTTGGCCTGTACTGTATATAGTTTATTTTTATTGCTTATTAACAATCTAATCACTGAATTCACCAATAAAACACACAACTCCTAACGTTCAGTGTTCTAATTCATACAGTTTATGCCAAATTCCGCCCCCACTGTCTGCACATCACAACAAGGTCCGAACCACCCAACCCCATCCTGGAACGTCCACTTAGTCACTGTACTTAGTCATGTCCGCATAATCTGAGCCACATTTGGATCGCTGGGCATCAGCCTTGTTCCAAAACATAAGCAGTGTGGTAATGCTTCTGATTTCCCAGAGACACCAGTTACCACCAGGAGGAGGTCAGGTTGTAATACCACACCCGTAATGAACCATTCCTTAATTCTGATCTAATATATATTTAACAGACAGGTTTGTACATGAGTATAAAGCCTGAAGAAAAGGTCAGAAGCTCCGTGTGCTCATCACCTCGTCTCCTCGTGCTGCTGAATCCTAAACCCATAATCACGGATTAGTCGCTCGTTCTCAGAACAAGGTCAGAACAACACAGCAAAGGCTTTAAACAGTCCTCGCTGTAGCAGGTCCTTATGAGAGCTTCTTATCTGCCATAAAGACCTGTAAGAAGAGCACGAGTTAAATCAGGTGTGTTGAGGTTAAATCCCACACACTTTAGGACTCTAATTCCCGGTATTTGCTGATGTCCGGCTTCACGAATCCTCTCCACACCCTGTTAGTTATTTTGGGTACGTTTTGCATCAGTCATGCTGGTGGAATGAATCGTGACTCTGTTTCATCTTCTAGGTGGAGAAGGAAGAGAAACTTTGATTTAAAATCTCCTGGTACTTTATAAAGTCAATGATACCTGGTGTCCTAACAAGGCTCCTAGTACAGCTGGAGGAAAATCAGCCCAAATAGTGGAGATCAGTTCTTTCTGAATGACCATCTACTTTTTAAATGTAATTATAGCTCGGATATAACGGACCGCTCGGGTGACGCAGCAGTCTAACGTTCTAGCATGTCACTGGGTTCAAATCTCAGGTGAGCCAGGCATCCACACAGACATGATCAGCCGTGGTTGATAGAAGGAATGTTGGACAGGGTCTTATCTTGTTTTTGCTGTGATTTGTGATCTGAGAAACGGGTCCGGGAGCCTGCGAGAGTGGGGTTGGCACATGGAGCTTAACATGGAGGTGGTTCTCTGTACGCTTTACGACTCTGTGGGAACACTTTCAGTCCAAAGCGACTTACAATTGTTACAGTATACAATTCCAGCAACTGAGGGTTAAGGGCCTTGCTCTGGGGCCCAACAATCTCAACCCGGCAGTGGTGTGGCTTAAACCAGCAACCTTCTGATCTTTAGCCCAGTACCTTAACCACTGAGCTACCACCGGCCACACACAACACAACACTGGCGGGTGATAAAAAGTGGCCACAGTTTGGACACCTGTCAGATCAAGGATCGTGTAAGCAGCCACAGATTCACAATCGGGAATTGGAAATGACTAAATTGGGAGATAAAGGGGATATATTATAAATGGTGACTTAAAGAGGAAAAGAAGCTGTATATCTCTAAACTGATTGATCTTCCCGTTACAGGAGTGAGTGCTCTGGAGGGTAAAGAAGACATATTTGAGGACTGGAGGGAAAAGTTTTTTAACACGTATAAGGTAAATCAGTGTATTTCAGAATAATATAGACTCGTGTATTCTGTAGGAATGTATAAAAGTGTTGATGATGTGTTGTAATGGTGTGATTCTGATTTACAGACTGGTCTGATGTACTGGCCCTTCATGCAGGTATGTTGTGGGTTGCTAACTCTGTAGATCCATAAACACAGAATCATACGGCACACCGAACACACCATCCAGTTAATTTATTTTGGCAACAGCGCTGTTCCCCTGGGTGCAGGTCCTGCTGCTAGGCTCCTCATGAGTACATCCTGGTTTAGGGACAGTGGCAGCCTTGTGGGTAGAGCTGTGGGTTATCTGTATCCGTCATACAACTGGGACCCGCTCGGCTCTAATGGCACCTTACAACAGCTGAGCCTGCGCTCTTACCCCAGCTACCAAAGAAGCTGGGATAGATATGCATATGTACGGCAAATATAGGTATGTTGGGGGTCAGTGAGGTTGTAGGTGGCCAAAATTCGCCAAACTTGATATGACGTCACTTGTAGCTTAGCAGTTGTCAAGGGTAAACTCATAATCACAAGCAAACAGAAAGTGACAATGACCTAGGGGCTACAAATTACAGTGTAGGACGTGAAATGTATAGAAATGAAAGTGCTCAGAGGCAACAGGGAACAAGTGAGATCATCAACATCTATGGAAACTATGACCATAGTACACAGTCAGTACACTGTATGTTGGGTCAACAAAGACAGAATCAGGGCGGATGTGACAACCGTTCATTCATGTCAGGTGGGGCTCCGGTATTCCATTACATAGTAAAATGCCCTGACTAGTGTGTTGAAACACCACAAAACTGGGGCATTAAGGTTATAATTTGAGTAAAGGTAGACTAGAAAATTAGAGTTGTTTATTTAACTTAATATTTGGATGTATTAAAAAGAAAGCTCTACCCTGTATAGCAGTGGTCCCCAACCACCGGGCCACAGACTGGTACATTACAGTCAGATGAACCTATTTCAGTCAAATAATACCAAAAAAATTAGCCCACAAGCTAAAATGAGCAAAAAAAAAAAAAGCTCAGGGTTCCCACTGATTTTCCATCATTAATGAGCAGTATTGTTATGCACTTTGTGTTTTTTATTATCCTCGTCGTATTATTATATTAAATATTTTTATATTAAAATCCTCCCGCCCCCGCTGTTCCATGAAATTATATCTTATATGAACCCGGTCAGTGGTGCAAAAAAGGTTGGGGATCACTGATGTAGAGGACAGCGCTACTCTCTGTATTGTTTATTGCTCGTGCCATTACCCAGACCAGACAGTAGGAGTCACTGTTACAGCAGCGAAGATGCAGATTCCCATCCAGCCTTCCCTCCCTCAGACATGGCTGACTGTGTCTGTTGAGCACCTGACCTGTAGTGTGCTGGTGTATTAGACTGCTTGCTGCTGAGATAGCTCTTAAACCTGCTTATCATTTTATCACTCTGACAAACTGCTGTATTAAACATAAAGTTTATGATAGCTGTTAAAGCTCATAGATTTCCAGTATGTAAATGTGACTTTGTTAGCAGTTCAGGTACAACTTCACGTAATTTTTTCTCCACTTGCTACTGTAGTCTAATGTCATTCTGATGTGCTTCATGTAAACGTCTTGAAAAGTCTCACATTCCTCCTCTTTCTGTGCTCAGTTCCTGAACTTCCTGTTGATTCCGCTGTACCTGCGTACCGTGTTCATGGGCTGCTCGGCGTTCCTCTGGGCCGCGTTCCTGTGCTTCTCACAGCAGAGCGGCGACGGCACCGTGACCACGGCCGTGGACTGGATCAGCTCGTCTGAGAAACGGCTCATGAGCAGCGGCACAAACGAGGAGAAATGATGAGCGTGGCGACGTGAAGGGAACAGCGGCGCTGGTGCCTTTCACTACAGCACATGAGGACGAAGCTCATGAACTCTTCATCCGCTCCTGTGTTCAGTCTCACGTGTGTTATAACATGTTTATGTGGAACAGTACTTGAAGTTTTTATTCATTTATATTTTTTATAAAATATCTGTATCTGTAAAATACCTGTATCCTGGTCAGGGTCGCGATGGATCCAGTTTCACCGGGAAACACTGGGTGCAAGGCAGGAACACCCTGAACAGGGTGCCAATCCATCACAATCCATCCCCTTTTCTTCAGACACTGCGTATTCAGTCTGTGCCCGACTCTCAGTGGTGGTGGGCTAGTGTGGTAGACCGATGTGCCACCCGTGTGCCGTCCTGCACTAACACACCCATTAACCCTGACACAGGGTGTAAACGACACTACTCAGGGAAAAATGATCCGATTTCTTCTACCTCAGACTGACTGATGAGTCTCGAGTCAGTTTCCTGTTGTTTAGTAATTAATACAGTATAAACGTTCATCTATAAATAACTTCGTTATTATTTCTTAATTATTATTATTAGTATTATTATTATTTATGGGTTCTTCTCAGTTGGGCAGTGATGTAAGAATAAGTCATGTATTTATCCATGTTTTATTTACCTCGTGTATTTTATGCAGCGCTTTCGAGAAGATAAACTGTTACAGGACGTGTTAAAAGACTTTTTAAATGTATGTTTATCATTATGGATCGTAGTAAATAAAATTCTGAGTGTTTTACTCGGGTTGTTGGTTTAGTTGGTGTTATGAAAGCTGTGCTTAAAATACTTTCATTTGTACCAAAATAGAAAAGTACATTTTAGACTGTCTATCTGTCTGTCTGTCTATCTAATCTATCTATCTATCTAATCTGTCTATCTATCTAATCTGTCTATCTAATCTATCTGCCTGTCTATCTAATCTATCTATCTAATCTGTCTATCTATCTATCTATCTGTCTGTCTGTCTGTCTGTCTATCTATCTATCTATCTATCTATCTGTCTGTCTATCTAATCTATCTATCTATCTAATCTGTCTATCTATCTAATCTGTCTATCTAATCTATCTGCCTGTCTATCTAATCTGTCTATCTATCTATCTATCTATCTATCTATCTATCTATCTATCTATCTATCTATCTATCTATCTATCTATCTATCTATCTATCTATCTATCTATCTGTCTATCTATCTAATCTATCTGTCTAATCTATCTATCTATCTATCTATCTATCTATCTATCTATCTATCTATCTGTCTATCTAATCTATCTATCTATCTATCTATCTATCTATCTATCTATCTATCTATCTATCTGTCTATCTATCTAATCTATCTGTCTATCTATCTATCTAATCTATCTGTCTGTCTATCTAATCTATCTATCTAATCTATCTGTCTGTCTATCTAATCTATCTATCTATCTGTCTATCTATCTATCTAATCTATCTGTCTGTCTATCTAATCTATCTATCTAATCTATCTGTCTGTCTATCTAATCTATCTATCTAATCTACCTATCTAATCTATCTGTCTATCTATCTATCTAATCTATCTGTCTGTCTATCTAATCTATCTATCTAATCTATCTGTCTGTCTATCTAATCTATCTGTCTATCTATCTAATCTATCTGTCTGTCTATCTATCTATCTGTCTGTCTGTCTATCTCTCTAATCTATCTGTCTATCTAATCTATCTATCTAATCTATCTGTCTGTCTATCTAATCTATCTATCTAATCTACCTATCTATCTAATCTATCTATCTAACCTATCTATCTAATCTATCTGTCTGTCTATCTAATCTATCTATCTATCTAATCTATCTGTCTGTCTATCTAATCTATCTATCTATCTATCTATCTATCTATCTATCTATCTATCTATCTATCTATCTATCTATCTAATCTATCTGTCTGTCTGTCCATCTACCAATCTGTTGTTTATTTACTTTCAAAATGAAAGACAGCAGTGTTGTTGTTTATAACTGGTATAGAGTGACATCTAGCCGCAGCCCTGAGCACCAACACTTTAATATCTTATTTACCTTACCTGTCACTTCCCGGTGCTCAGGTGAAGCCCCGCCCACTGACCGCTACAGGTAACGGAGTCACTCACCTGGATCACCATTACCGGAGCTCGCGGATCAGTTACCTCAGGTTAACTATTACTATTTGCTCAAGAAATCTCTTTAACTTAATCAGGTGATATAAACAGAGAAAGGAAACCGAACAGGTGTGTTTATTATTAATAATACAGTAAAATGGCGGCTCCGGTGTCGGTGCTGGCCGGTTTGGGCCGGTGCTCGTGCGCGTTCTGGCTCGCGGTGGTGTTCGACGTGTGCGGCCTGCTCGTGCTCTTGGCGGGAGTTTTCACCGACGTGTTCTTCTACGACTTCCTCATCTACGCGGGCGCCATCATCATCTTCCTCAGCCTCATCTGGTGGGTCTTCTGGTACACGGGCAACATCGAGGTGCCGCCCGAGGAGCTCGAGGACGACGTGGGACTGTTAAAGAAGAAAGAGAAGGGTCTGGCCGGGGCGCTGAGGAGGTTCTCCAGCAGAATCAGCGGCTCGCTGAGGAAAAACGGTGGAGCCCCAATGGCGAGACGGGGACCACGGAGCCAACATGGCGGCCAGGGGACCACAGTAGCAGTAAATCTGCCCATGAGTCCACCTGAAGCTGTGAGCACTGTTTCAGCTGCTGTAGCTACTGAGACTTCAGCTATATAAAGCACTAAATACAGGTTATTACCGTTATATACACGTTATTGTACTCATACTACTGCAGTATAGTGGAAAAAGTTTGCACCCCCCATGGTTTATAAATGGGAATGTACAAATACCTGCACAACACATGAATCTAATCTAATAATCTAACTAATATATGAACAATATATAAGTGCAGATGTAGCCTAGCGGTTAAGGTACTGGACTAGTAATCCAAAGGTCGCTGGTTTAAGCCCCACCACTGCCAGGTTGCCACTGTTGGGCCCTTGAGCAAGGCTCCTAACCCTCAATTGCTCAGACTGTTTACTCTCACAGTACTGTAAGTCGCTTTGGATAAAAGCGTCCGCTAAATGCCGAAATAAATGTAAATATACAAATTTTAAAATGAGCAGATCTTACCAAGCACCACAACGTTGTATTGAGGTTGTGAAGACGTTAGTACCAACAGTACAAAACATCAAAAACATGTTCCATTCAGGTTGGTCACAGCAGTATATCAACCTCATCCAAACTGGGCGAGGTGATGCTGCAGTAGGCGCCAACACAATCAAAAATTACCCTACCGACGACCTTTTCGATGAGCATGTAAGACATGAATATTTTGCTTAGTTTAAACAACACAGCCTGCTTTTCTTACGCTTTTAGCATTTAATTTAACGGTATCATTTAAAAACTGTTATGCTATTAGAGAAGACAACACAAGTCAGTTTCTGTAGCTAACATCACTTCAAGTAGCCATGAACTACACGTCAAGTCAACTTTATTTATATAGCTCTTTTTACAATAAACATTGTCTCAAAGCAACTTTACAGAATCCAGGACCAACAGATCAAAAACCTCCTGTTGAGCAAGCCGAGGGCGACAGTGGCAGGAAAAACTCCCTAAAAATTACAGGAAGAAACCTTGAGAGGAACCAGACTCAGCAGGGACCTCCATCCTCTTTGGGTGGCCTGAAGGGATAGGGAACTAGAGATGAAGATCTCTAAGTAATACAGTAGGTACGACAACTAAAGTTTAGTCGTATTAAGCTACTTATTCTTTATTACAAATATTTAATAACCTGTTTGACAGTAGAATGTTCATGTACGAACAGATTTAATAGCCACTATTAATACAAAAATGTTGTTTCACTCAGTCTTTTACTTAACGGACCAACAGTAGAGCATTGCAGGTCACCGAATGATTAACCAGTATTACGGTTCCTACATTTACATTTTCAGCATTTAGCAGACGCTTTTATCCAAAGCCACTTACAATAATGACTGAACACGATCCTTGAGCAATTGAGGGTTAAGGGCCTTGATCAGGGGCCTAACAGTGGCAGTGGTGGGGCTTGACCCGGCAACCTTCAGATTACTGGTCCAATACCTTACCCACTGAGCTACCACTGCCCTTACACTGTTCCTTTAAAGACGCTGAATGGAATTTTGCTGAACAGTTGTTGGATTGTTGCTATACGTGGCAGAATGTTGTTGCAACACCTAAAAATATTTCATTTTGACTTTTGAATTACATTAATACAACAGTGCAAATGTTAAAACAGTGGTTGTACCAATGCCTGGACCACATAGTTGCATTTGCCGGGTAGGAACAGTTGTGTTAACCATGGTGAAAACATATTAAAACAAATCACAGCAGTTGCAGTGGTGTACCGTAGCTTTACCCCCTCCAGTAACACATAGTTAGATTAGCATAGTAACATGTTGTATTTATATTAAAACATGTAAATATTTGTGTGATGATCACTCACATATTTTCCTTTCCCCCCTGCAGTGCTCAGAAGAGGAAACATTCAGGATGGAGATTTATTTAAGACTGAATATTAAGATTTTAATGCCGTGTTTACCAGTCTGTACATTCAACTGTTTGTATGTTCAGAGTTGATTTATCATCTAATTTTATTAATAATCTTTTTAACATGTTTTATACAACAGTGATGATGATGGAACTACAATTAATTCTGATTGTTTTCAGGTAGAATTGCTCTGTATTTTAATGTCTGTCATTTTTACAATGATTTTCTTTATGATTATGGTGGACGCACACGTGAATGATCAGCGTGTGATTTGCCATCATGCCTTGTAATTTATTGAAACCCTTTCCATTCACGAATCACAGGATGTTTTGGATGTTTTTCGGCCAAAAATATGTGGACACCTGGTCATAAGCTTGCTGGACATTCCATTCCTAGACCCTGGGATTAATAAGAACTTCCCCCACTTTGACGTCCACTCTTGGGAAGGCTTTCCACAAGATTTTGGATTGTGTCTGTGGGGATTGTGCTCATTGATGTTGGATTAAAAGACCTGACAGCTTTTCTGTATATGTTTGAATCTCCATATCGCTACAGACTGACTTATAACCATGAACAATAAGACTAGATGTTGCGTCCCAAACCAGCACTACATGTTCACTCCAAATGGCAATAACACTGTGACATGTCCTAATATTTATTAGAATATTTGGACACATTCTGACTTATTACTGTTTATTATTGTGAGATTTTGGTGTTGATTTTCCCTTAACAGTGAACAGAGCTTCAGAAGTTGGTTCCCTATCTGGCTTTTCCTCTCTTAGACATGACCAGTTGTTTCTACCACCCTGCTGACTGAAATTCCCAGGGTTCATGTTATTATCCAAGCACTCCTCTCCATTTACATGATTTAAAATGTGCTCTTTATATTTCTGTATTTGTTTTTAGATATTATTTTATATATGTATGTCTCCATAATAATAATAATGTTTCTATAATTTTGGTTCATATACGGAGTTTCTCTGAATGATGCACATAATTGTAAAAGAGACGGATGTAAATAAACGGGTGTATTTTTGTACGTGTGTTGTTCGTGTGTACTTCCTCATGTTGTTTCATTTACATTGTGACCGTTCTGTTTGAATCTTCACCTTTGAACAGTAAGGTGTGTTAAAGCTTCCTCTTATCTGTGTTTGCTCATGTCACTGTGTTTGGAGAGGAGGGCAGATCATCAGAAAGTAGAAAAGGATTAATTGTCTGAATTGTTCCACCTTTTTAACCCTTTCAGTCACGGTTAGAATGGAAGATTTATTCATTCAATTTCTACTTTATAGCCACAATATTGGCTTCAGTTGGGTTTGTTTCTTACAATCTCTATAGTAAAGCGTGACCTGCTCTATTTTTCACCTCCTCAAACATAATGTGTAAATTTGTGATGATTTTTTAATCCACCCGGAAACACTGTACAAGGTGGAAATACGCCAGTGTCAATGCCTCACAGCAAGAAGGTTCTGGGTTCGATTCCCAAGTGTAAAGTTTGCATGTTCTCCATGTGTCTGATGTATACTGGGTAACCTTCAAGCACCTGTCCTGTCATGAATGGAACCAAAGTGGAAAAATCCTAATAAACAAGCATTTACTCCACCTGCTGGCATGCTTTTGAGGAGGTTCATGAATACGTACTTAGATATAAAGATAATCTGTTAAACTCATCTTTATTTGCTGTAAATATATAACCAAAACTATGTGGACATCCTTTAAATGGTCAGCGTAGTAATAACAATGTCACCACACCAATCAGACAGAGAAAGAATTAATGTCCCAAAGGTAGGGGGGTGTAAACAAACAAGCTGCTCCAGCAGTTAAAGGTGGTGTTTACACAATTCTAATAATAATAATAATACATTTTATTTATATAGCGCTTTTCAAGATACTCAAAGACGCTTTACATAAGACAAATAATCAAAACAAATACGTACATACACCATACAAATCATAGTACAAAATCAAAATAGTACATCAACATCAAGAATAATTAAGATAAAAACAAAGAGAGCAGCATAAGACAGTTCATTAAAAATTAGCTAAATTATGAGAGAGAACAACAAATATAGAACAATTTCTTAAAATTAGACAGAAACAGGACAGATTTACATGCAATCAGGAAACTGAAAACTTTACAAGTTTTAGGATCTAGGACTTCACATTTCTGTCGTGATCTAAGTATAAAAACTATTAAAAAGAATAGCAAAAATAAAAGCATTTATTTCGTGTTGTTACAAGTTAAATGCCATATTGAATAGATGAGTTTTGAGAAGTGACTTGAATTTGGACAGGTCAGGACAATCTCGTAGGTGTTTGGGGAGAGCATTCCATAAAGATGGAGCAGCTATGGAAAAGGCCCTGTCACCCCAGGTCCGGTGCTTGGTCCTAGAGGGTATGGACAGTAGGTTAGCCTCAGAAGAGCGAAGGCTACGGGAGGGAATGTGCTGATGGAGCAGGTCGGTGAGGTAGGATGGGGCCTGATTATGGAGAGCTTTGTGAGTGAATAGAAGAATTTTTATTCTACAGTGAAACAGAGGAATCTAAAGAGTCAATAAATTATAAAAGGTTTCTATACTGATCAGACGGATCTGATCTGGATGTTATTTTGACTGTTTTTGTACAATACACTTAGTTTAACAATGTTTTTGAGAAAGTGGGAATCTGTGTTTTCACTCCACACCGACAGGTCGCAGCATAGTCTTCACTTTTTTACATTTACTGTTCTTGATTTTGGTCGTTTTTATGTATATACATAATACATTGTCGTATTTTTCTAACGTTGCATTGTTGTTGTATTCAATTTTATGTTTCAAAATATATATTTATTGTATTTATTTAAACAAAGCCAGCACACACTTCCTGTTATTAAATAACACGCAGGGTGTTTTGTTTCTTCCCCACCTGTTTCCAGTCAGTTCACGCATTCTGCGCTAGGATTGGCTAGAATCTTCAGCCTACCGCAGATAATACACTAGTAGCCAATCATAGCTGAGGACGCGTATTCCTACTATCCAATGCCTTCTTAGGAGGGCGGGATGTAACGGAATGCGGGTAGGAAATACACAATACGCTCGCATGTAGGTCTTTCTGTGCTAAATATTGTCAACAGACGCAGATGTATGGATTGTATTATTCTCAGGTGTGAAGGACTTAAACTCATGTGTGTCAATCGAAATTTGTTTAATTTGAAGTCGAAATGAATGTGTTGGGCTTTGACAGACTGTAACACGTGTGTTGTGTAAGGTTACAGTGTTAATAATGCAGTAATAATCAGGACTGAGTGTTTATTCTCTACAGCTGATTATCATCTTTGTTTTATGTTTTATTTTTACAGTTTTTATATTTAGTTTAGTAATCAGACATCCAGTATGGAAGTGGAGAGAGATTTCCTCAACACTCCTCCACCTAAAACTGTTCGGTTTGGAGACAGTGTTGTTAACACTTTGGAAAAACTCAAACAGGTGAGATACACACACACACACACACACACACACACACACACACACACACACACACAGGTGAGTTACACACAAACAGGTGAGATACACACACACAGGTGAGTTACACACAAACAGATGAGATACACGTAGGCTTTTTACCCACAATACACCTGTCATACAGGTAATATTATAGTCCAGGAACCAGAGGGAATCTTGTCCACCACTGCCAGTAAGAGAACCCTTGTTTTGTTTACATTTACAAGAGTAAAATGCATTTAAACCTGGTTTGTGTTTGAATTGTACTGAATAATGTTTATTATACTTGATGTGACAGTGAGTGTTGCATCAAATATTTTATTTTTTCCCCTAATTTTTTTTTGCTAATTTATAAGTTATGATAAATAATATAAAAACAGCCCTGAATGCAGCTTATTTCTTTGTTTATTCATTTATTTTATCAAAAATCTATACAGAAACTGCCTGCAGATCATATGGGGGTTAAATATACATGTTTAATATTAATTCATGTAAATATAAATTAAAATGTTTATTATGAAGTAAAAAATGATATAGGAAATGAATCAACTGATTATAAATTTTGCTTGTTTATTTCTTTACAGGGAGACAGGAGTGATTATGAGATGATAAAGCATCAGCTCTCAGATCCTGACATCAAGGTAAATTCATGTGAAATCAGTTATTGAGGAGTAAATAAAATAAATAAATCTACATTTCTCACCTGTAATGGACTCATCTCTGTCAGGATGCTCAGATTATCAGCTGGCTGCAGGAGTTCAGGTCGTGTGTCACTCAGCTCGGGAAAGAACACGAGCAGCTTATCTACGTCCTTCTGGTGAGGAGTGAAACCACCACGATTTAATAAAATCACCACAGTAAATACCACACAGAGTCAGTGTTGAGATGCTGAAGTTATTTCTCTTCTGATTCGTTGATCAGAGGTTGCCGTGGTTGGGTCGGAGTCCTGCCGTGGTGGACGAATACCTGACGTTCCTCAGCAATCTGATCTCGGCTCAGACCGTTTATCTGAGACCGTGTCTGAAAATCCTCGTCTCCAACTTCACACCCAGTGAGTTTCACGGGTTACAGTTACAGGTTCATTTAACAGAAACAGTCAAAACATGTCGGTTCTATTTTTTCTCTTTCAGGAAGAATAAAGATCCGGGAAGGAAACGTGGACATTTCAGATTCAGACGACGATGATGACAGTGAGTTTGGTTTGCTAGTTCTTTCTAAATTGAATCACAGCCCTGAATTAGTGACATTTGATCAGTCTGACTTTGTTAAATCAATTATTTCATTTCATCTTCACTGGAAACGTGGGGAATGAGGCAGGAAAACCCTGGACAGGACGTCAGTCAGTTGCTGGGCAGACACACACATGCACATACACAAACACACACATACACACTTAGGGTCATTTCCAGTATCTCCAATTATACTGATTGCTTGGCTTTGGATTGTGGGAGGAAACCGGAGCTCCTGGAGGAAACCCACAGACACAGGGAGGACATGCAGAAAGGACCCTGCCCGGGGTTAATGGTTTTATGACGTGGTTAAACGATTTCTTGTTGTTTTTCTGTTTTCTCAGATCTTCCCCAGATCTTTGATCAGTGTCACCAGGCCCTGCAGATGATCGCCAAATACGTTCCATCGTAAGTTACAGTAAAACACTCCGATTGGAATCAGAATCCTTATTCATTGACATTGAGGTGCATGAGGCGTGTGTCGCTCTGAGATGTAAAGTTTATAGTGTAAAGCACACAAGGGCAACAAGGGCAAACATGGGACGGTACTCTGAATAGCACCAAGGTTCTAAAGAGAAGCCTGAATGGAACCAGTTTAAGATCCAAGAGTTGTTTTTTTGTGGAAAAGGGCTAATATGGTGTAACTATACTGCTCGTGTTGTATTCAGTCATCATTCAGCTCCTGACAATGGAGGATGGTTGTCAACAAATTCATCATGTTTATTGTTGTGTAATAGACCTAGCGTTTCAATTATTGCTTTAAAGAATAAAAATATAGCTGGATTAGTAGCTTAACAACATTTATACATTTAATTTTCTTCTTTCTTCTTACAGTACGAGTCGATTCTTGATGCCGATACTCAGCGACAACTTCCCCTTCGTGCAGAAGTCATCCAGAACCTTGGTATGTCCTTGTTCCCCTTTTCAGAAGCTCAGCAGTTTTGTGTGTTAACCCACCATCTCAGAGATTGATGGCTGGATGGGGAATCATGTCTTTCCACTGGAACGGCAACTCCTACTGTCTGGTTGAGGTGCTGACACATGAAGGAATACAGAGAGAACAGCGTGTTCAGCCGTACAAGCTCGTGGTCTGGTGTTTATATACTGTAATCTAACGAATGATGTTTATATTCCCCACATCATGGATTTTGCAGTATTTAATGTACATTGTGCTAATGCAAAGTGCACTAATGTGTGTGTGTGCAGGAATGTTACGTCCATAACCTGCTGAGAATAGCGGTGTACATCCCAACCCTGAGACGAGACGTTCTGGAGCTCATCATCAGCAAGATGCTGACTCTGGATGTAGGACACGTTCACTCTCTCACTTGCCTGAACTGTTTATTTTATTTATGATTGATTAGATGAGCATGATCTCTTTCCCCCACACCAAGGGGTTAAACCTTAATCCTGAAGGGTCAATCCCAAAACTCTTCTTTCTTCTTGTTCAACCATTACCTGGAAATTGACTGATCAAACTTAAAGACCTTCTATTTCTCTTAATGCCCCCAGAAATCCAGTAAATCAGAGTTTGGAGGCTTTTAAATCGTAGAACATCCACCCTCAGGTCTGGAATTATAAGCATTTTATGTAGCGTGTAACGTCATGTTGACATAAAACTTGGTTGTACTGGCATGGGGCTGCGATCTAGTCTGGTGGTGACTCCTAGTGTCTGATTAAGGCGCTGATATGTTTGTTGGAGGAACACGGTGGCTTTACCTGCTCGAGGGAACACATGCAAGTCTGTGGTTCTCCTCCACCAGCATGAGTGCATGAGGTAGAAGTTGACAAGTGTCATATGAGGGGAAGTGGACATGTCTAAAAAGGTCCTCCTGTGTCCCTGCGTCTCTTCCTTACTCTGTGTTCTCATGTAATAAATGAAGGGAAACGGGGAGCCGCACCCTGTATGTCTTAGTTATTACTGTTATTATTGAACTATCCAATGTGCTGTAAAAGCTTCAGAAGCTCTGGGAGAGAGAAACCAGTTCATGGTGACACCAGTATGAGCACCAGTGGGAATTCCTATTCAGCCTTCTCGGAGCATTTTGATAGTCTCAGATTCTTCATCCAGTGCTGGAAGTGAGGGATCTGAGTGAGGCGTAGCTTTCATCACGGCTGACGTTCTGGTTGGTGTTGTGCAGGTGAGCGCCCCCCGCAGTGAGATCGAGGAAGCGGAGTGTATGAGGGAGCAGAACCACGGCGCTGCAGCGCAGGACGACTGTCTGTTCGACATGGTGAGATTTAAAGTGCCAGATTCAGCCTGATAAAGATCCTGCATGAATGTGTGTGTGTGTGTGTGTGTGTGTGTGTGTGTGTGTGTGTGTGTGTGTGTGTGTGTGTGTGTGTGTTATCATTAACACTTCCTCTGTGCCTCTTTAAGGATGAGGAGGGTCCCGGCGCCGATGATGCGGTGATGTCTCATGCCGTCGCTGACCGGCTGGACACCCTCATGCTCGTTCTCCTGGCGTTCATTAAGGACATGAGCCACACCGACGGTGAGAGCCTGAAGGAACTTGTGTCCACCGATTGGTTTGGAGTTACATGACCACGCCCTGATTTTACCGTCTCATGTGCAGGTGAGCTGGACGTGGAGAAAACCAAAACTTTGTACCGAGATCTGCTGAGTGTGTTCGATAAGCTGGTTCTGCCCACCCACGCCTCCTGTCACGTTCAGTTCTGCATCTTCTACCTGTGCAGCTTCCGCCTGGTGAGTACCAACGATCGAACTCCGACAGCCTTACAGAGCCTCATGGTCAACTCTGGAATCCTTCTTTTGTACTTCTGAATGGGTACAAATTCCCACAGATATACTACAAAGTCTTGAAAGAAGCCACAACACAAACGATGCATCAAAACGAAATAAACTTAATTAATAAAAACGGTGGCAATCTGGTCCCACTGTGGCTTACAAGGTGTAGCGTAAGGCCTCCACAATGTACAAGTTCATTTCTTGTATTTTTTCCTGCAACCCATTTAAAACACCCTGAAGTCTTTATTTTTATAATTATTAGCGTTTTATTTCATTTATTTATTTATTTATTTTAATCAGGACATCCGACAAGCTTATGCTCAGGTGTCCAAATACTTTTGGCCATACAGTGTACCATGAGCACTGGTTCTTAACCTTTTTTATTAACTGAGCTGCACACAGGACTTAATATGCACTATTTGTGCCAAATGTACGTGGACACCCTTCCTCATTATTTCGTTCAGGTGTTCTATCCACATCTTTTGATAAAACGCTGCCCCAGTTCCTCCTCAAATGCTCTTTTGACTGACTGAGCTCAGGTTCCCACAGACGCCCTCCAAAATCCTGTGGAAAGCGTTTGGGTTTGTGGAAGGCTACAACCTAATAGGATTTCAAACCAGCTCTTGGTCAGGTGTCTACATAGTTTTGGCATGTGCTATCAGCCGGTCGGGCGTGCACACAGACACGGTTGACTATGTCCGAGGTGGGGGTGACCAAAGTCCTGTGATAGATCAGGGTGCTCCTATTTTGCTCCCAGTGTTTCCCAGGTGGAACCGGATCTGCTGTGACCCTGACCAGGATGAGAAGGAGTGTAAATGGAATAATGAATAATCCTACAGTACGTGTGTGTGATGTGTGTGTGGTGTGTATGTATGTGTGTGTGTGTGTGTGATCAGGCTTTATCTGAAGCATTTCTGGACCACTTGTGGAAGATCATACAGAACCCGTCTCAGCCCGCCGTCCTCCGCCAGGCCGCCGCCGGGTACATGGGCAGCTTCCTCGCCAGGGCCAGGTTCATCCCTATAGCGTACGTCACTGTCCTGATTCCACATCGCACCAGCGTTTGGGTTGTAACTTCATCTCAGCTCGGACTGTTTCTGACTTTCTGTCCTGTGTGTGTGTGTGTGTGTGTGTAGGACCGTGAGGGCGTGTCTGGATCTGCTGGTCCCTTGGCTCCACCTCTACATAGACAGCCAGGACTCGGGTTCGAAAGCTTTCTGTGACGTGTCTCTCCACGGGCCGTTCTACGCCTCCTGCCAGGCCGTCTTCTACACCCTGGTCTTCAGACACAGAGCCATCCTGGATGGGAACACGAAGAAGGGTGCGTCCGCCCCTCACGTCCGTTTATCTCAGATTTGAGAGGCTTGTGTCCGTCGGAGGGAAGATTTACATCATTTCTGAACGTGTGTGTGTGTGTGTGTGTGTGTGTGTGTGTGTAGGTCTGGCGTACCTGCAGGGGTTAAATTTGGAGAGAATCGTGATGTGCCAGCTGAACCCACTGAAAGTGTGTCTGCCAGCCGTGACCAACATGTTCGCCACCATCACCAGGTCACACACACGTAAACACTCCCTGAGCACTTTATTAGGAACACCTAACCGGTACCTGGATTATTGTACAGATAAGTTTAGTGGGTAAACCATTACTGACTGTAGCTCACGTTGCTCTGTATTTTATTTATCATGTTATCATGTTTAAGTGGTGCATCCTCCTGACCACTGCACTAACACTACCGTGGTTATATTGTATGGTTGTGTATGCTGTCCTGGCATGAGTGTAGCAGGTGCAGCAGTGTTGTTGGGATTTTCAGACACAAAATATCAAGCCATTAGCATCCTGTGCTCTGATGTTCTCTCACCCTTACATGCACTGTGGGGGGGTTAATGTTTCGGCTCATTAGCGTGTACATATATTTAGGTGGAACAGTAGTCGTATACACTAGGGTTCCAGTGTTGTGTGCCTTAATGAGGATCAGTAGTAACGCTGCCCGTGATTAAAAGTGTTGTTTGTTCTGATAGGAAGTATCAGCTGGTGTTCTGCTACACCATCATCGAGCGCAACAACCGTCACATGTTACCTGTGGTGAGGAGCTCGGCGGGAGGAGACTCTCTCTCCACCAACACCAACCCTCTCGATACCTTCTTCCCCTTCGACCCCTACCTGCTCAAGAGGTCAGACACCGACGCAGCAGCGTAAACGAACACGACCGAGTCTGTTTAACCACAAGTTCACGACAAAGCAGTTTTAACATGAAATACAGACACCAGTGTAAAAAATCAACCACTAATCATTTTAACCCCACAAGTTCACGACAATCCCAATTTCAGCTGAAGTTTTAACACGAAATACAGACACTATTCTACTTTATATCCCAATTTAGTCATTATTAATTCCCGATTATGAACCCACTTCATTTGCACAACCCTGATCTGATCGAGTAGAGCCAGATGACGCCGCTTCTTATCACCTGTCAGTGTCGGGTTCCCACAGAGAGCCACGCAAAGCTCCACGTGATCAGTCCTGGTGATTTATTTGTCTGGATGCCCAGCCAGATTGAACTCACCAGTTCTGACACTCTGCAGTGTTTGGTAGTGTGTTAGACCTCTGCACCACCACACCACATGTTATCACCGAGTTCTTATGACCAGATTCATTAATTTCATTGATTCACTGATTGTTTGGTATCTGGTGGTTGTGAGCACAGCAGTCCATATCCAGCATGAGTAGTGGATGAACACATGAGGCGTAGCGTGACTCTCCATACGTGGTACACGGTGACTTCACACGTCTGCTAGAGTGGGGGTGGTGCAAGCAGC